>NW_027499071.1:0-129558 GCF_021521415.1 Bidens hawaiensis | reverse complement strand
GGACATGTGTCCAGGTTGTTACGAAAGCATCTTTTGAAAAGGGACAGCTGGGCCAATCATATTCCCACATCCTTCGGCTATAAATACCCTTCATCATCCTTATGAGGTATACGTTCACTCCCCACTATCTATTCTTAATACTTAGTACTTTCTCTTCATCGGAATTGTACTTATTCTCACGCCGGATGGTGGTTACGGAAAGAACGCCCCACCCCCTATTGTCCTTCCTGTAACGAGCTTACGGTGGTTGTTTAGCAGGTTTTTTGTCATTGATCTTGGGAGATTGGGCTTGTATCATTGTTTGGTAGTTGTTTGACCCGTACCTTGTGGACATATTCGATCTAGGCCCTTAGGGGATTAGATCCTTGTTTCTTCATTCACGCCATCCGTGTTTTTGCTAGAATTGTGAAGTTTTTGTTGTTCCGAACGATATGAGTCTATCTCTCCGAGGGCTGACGGAAACTCCGGCAACTGTAAGGCGTGTGATTGGTGGCGAAGTGCTTGGAGGTCTAACTCCAGGTGACTTAGGACACGTTACGGTAAATACTCGTCAAGCTCGTACAGAATTGGATCTGGAAGACGGATCTGATAGTTCTGAATCGACGAGATCTCTTTATCGTAACTTCATATCTGAAGGGATTCAAACCGCCGAAGAATGATTACGTATTCAGCAAGAGAACGACTTAGCTGAATATGAGCGCATGATTCGTGAAGAGCGAATCGGCGCTCGTACCTTAGCCTATGATGCGACACCAGGAAGATCTCCATCTCCTCCTATTACAGTTCGAAGGAGCCAGATGCGAGATAGCTTACAGACAGAGAGAACCTCCGAAGATGATTTTGAAAAGAGAAGGCAAGACTGTCCTCGTACGTTCATACGTGATCCTTACAGAATCGATTATGAAAGTTATAATCCAACATATCATCCAATTGAAGTTAGTTATTTCAGCAGTGATAGTAGATTTCATGCTAGAGAGGGGACTAGTCGCCCACGTGCGGTCGTTCGCCATACGGAGTACCACAGTGATACGGAAGAAGACTTCACAAAACCGTATCATCCCGCAGAATTTGCTGAGAAATCAAAGTTTATAGCGCGCATTGCAACAGCTCCGTTCCCCGTTAACGCGAAAATTCCTACGTCATTAGGAAAATACAATGGGATGACAGATCCTAGCAATCACTTGTTGAATTTCGTGGTAGTTGGAGGAGTCAGCGGTTGGACTCTCTCCTACTGGTGTCACATGTTTGTGTGCCCAAATGGTTTGAAAAGTTACCTGATAGGCAGATCAAGAGTTGGGAAGACCTGGTGGCTAAATTTTCTCAACACTTCAATCAACAAAAGAAACACATCCGTGATCCTTCCAAAAGTTTGGATGTCATTAGATGGGATAATGAGTCAATTGAAGACTTTATTTCTCGGTTTAATGACGAAAGTCTCAATATTGGAGGAATTAGTGAAAACATGTTGATGGGAGCTTTCCGCAAGAATGTGCGTAGTAACGCTTTGATCCGTACCTTAACTGGTAGAGACGGAATACCCAAGAGCTGGGATGAAATAATGTCTGCCGCAAAACTATTACAAGATCTGAAAAGACCTTGAGGTCGGACAGCCAAAAACAGACACTAAAAATAGAATTTTAGACTCCACGGCCGAATAGAGAGGCCAAGGGAACAATTTGGTCAAGACTTCAACCTGCTGAGACAACTCAAAACAATTCGATGCAAGATCGCTGATTGGTAACAAAAATAAAGCAAGTGCCACGACCCAGAATACCAACAATAGGACTCCACTGACGAAGACTCCCTCGGAAATTCTGACCACTGAAAATGTGATATTTAAAAAACCTCAGCCAATCATGAAAAGAGCATTCCTCAATCCCAATAAACATTGTACGTATCATGATGACATTGGTCAAAACATGGACGAATGTTTAGCATTAAGTGGTGAGATTGAGGCAGTAGTCAAGTCCGGGAAGTTAGAACACTTGGTCAAAAATATGGTTCTAACAAAGCTCCCGCACAAGATAATCAAGGCCCGCCAAAAAAGCAGGTCAGAGATTTAAATGTTCACATGATTCAAGGAGGGCGAACATGTGGAAACAAGAGGCAAGTAATTGATGAGGAAGAATGGAAGAGTGAGCCCGTAATTTTTCCGCGGGTCAAGTAGGTCCATGCAACAAAAACCCGCTGATAATCATTGCCCTAATAGGTCATTACCATTCACATTATGTCTTCTTCGATACGGGAAGTACGTCAGACATAATGTATGAACAGTGTTTTGAACAATTAGATGAGGAAGACAAGGTGAGGCTGAAGCTGATTCATGCACCTGTGTCCGGTTTTGGGGGCGAAGTGATGCACCCACGAGGGGTAATTTCTTTCCTGTCACACTCATAAATGGAACGCATTCACGCATTGAAGACGTTGAATTCTTGGTATTATCGGCAACATCAAAACACGATATTATCTTGGGGCGTGAAGCAATTAGTGATTTCAATGCTCATCCTTCCACAGATCACGGTGCGGTAGGGGTTCCAACCCGCACTGGGGTAGCAATCATCCACATAAACCGTCATTGTTTCACAATGGAAAGTTCAAAGCCAGGTAAGATGCCAAAACAAGTTGAGAGAACTGAACCAGAAAAATGGGTATTAAACAAAAAATTTGAAGATCAAACGATAACAATTGGGCCTGCTGTCTCCGAAAGAGTAAGGACATTTTTGAAACAATTGTTGACGAAAAACATGGACATCTTAGCTTGGAAACCTGCGGATATGAGGGGCATTCCATGGAGGATTGCGGAACACAAGCTGCGGGTGAATCCAGTATTCACACCGATATGAGGGGCATTCCATGGAGGATTGCGGAACATGGCGGATGTGTATCGATTTCAAAGAATTAAACAAAGCATGCCCGAAAGACTGTTATCCATTGCTGAAAATAGACTTAAAAGTTGATGCGGTAGCTCCATTGAAATTCAAGTGTTTCCTCAACGCTTATAAAGGCTATCACCATATCCGCATGGCGGCAGGTGATGAAGACAAAACAGCATTTTGCACTGACCAGGGCACTTTCTGTTATAAGATGATGCCCTTCGGATTGAAAAACGCGGGTGCCACGTACCAGCGTTTGATAGATGAAGCCTTCAAAAATCAGATTCGGCCAAACCTGGAAGTTTATATGGACGACTTGGTTATAAAGAGCATTCAAGAGGATCAAATGTTACGAGATATAGAGGAAACATTTGATACTCTAAGAAAGATCAATATGAAGCTTAATCCCAGCTGGTGTTCCTTTGGGATGGAAGAAGGAAAGTTCTTAGGCGTAATTGTCACGGGTGCGGGCTTTAAGGCTAACCCAAATAAAATCCAAGCAGACGCTCGCATGTCTTCACCTTCTTCCCTCAAAGAGGTACAAACACTTAATAGAAGGCTCATTGCTTTGAATAGATTCTTAGCCAGTCATGCGGCTAAATCTTTCCCGTTTTTATCAACTCTAAGAAATTGTCAAAAGAAAACACATTTTAAATAGAACACGGAAGCAGAACAAGTATTTCTAGAGGTCAAAAAGTGTTTGATGGAACCGCCTACCTTAACAGCACCACATGCGGGAGGACCACTGACGTTGTACTTATCAGCATCTGATATAGCCATTGGAGCCGTACTATTGACAGATTGGAAAAACCTTCAAACACCAATTTATTACGTTAGTAAAACATTGACGGATCCAGAACCAGGTATTCAATGCTTGAGAAGCTAGTTTTGGCCTAGACTATGCCGCCAGGCACCTCTACAAAAACTTTCAGGGACATCGAATCAATGTGCTGACAGGGTACAAGTTGAAAAATGTGCTGAGTAAACTAGAATTATCCGGAAGATTGGCAAAATGGGCCATAGAACTGGGTGAGCATGCAATTGAGTACAAACCTATACCTGTGATCAAACGCCAAGTGTTAGTGGACTTCATTACAGAATTCCTGTGGAACAAAGAAGAAGAGTGCTTGATCGAACACCAAACTCGAATGCCTCCTGATAGAGACTAGAATTGGTCACTATTCACGGATGGAGCTTCAAGTAACGAAGGATCAGGCGCATGCCTCACATTAGTTAATCCCGAAGGTCATGAATTCACTTATGCCATAAAATTGGACTTCAAAAGAACCAATAATGAGGCAGAGTATGAAGCTTTTCTAGCAGGCCTGAGGATAGCTAAGAAACTGGGAGTAAAGCACTGGGAAGCACTAGTGGACTCGATGTTGATCGCAGGACAAATCAGCGGAACATATGAGGTGAAAAACGATGTGATGGTTTCATACCTCTCGCTAGCAAAAGATTTGATCCTTCAGTTTTCAGCTTGCAAAGTCATCCACATCAAGCGAAGTGAAAACAAGTCAGCAGACGCTCTTAGCAAATTAACTTTAACAAATTTTGAACATTTTGCAAAAGACATCCGTGTTGAAGTTCTCAATAGACCCTCTGTCCCACAACACCAAGTTCATACAAACCGGTGTTGAATCCTGGATGACATCGTTTTTGGCTTATCTAACATCAGGGATTCTCCCGAAAAAAAATTATACGCCCCGGAAAATCTGACACAAAGCCCTAAATTACCAAGTGCAAGATGGTATTCTATACCGCAGATCCTTCCCCGGCCCAATTTTGAGATGTGTGGATGTCGGGGATGCAAATTACCTGATAAGGGAAGTCCATCAGGGTATTTGTGGTCTTCATGCGGGTCCGAGAAAGGTTGTGACCAAACTCATGAATGCGGGGTATTATTGGTCGGTGATGCACATGGACGCAGTGCAAGAAAACAGAAAATGTGATTTATGCCAGCGACATGCCCCCAATACCCTAAGACCCAGATAACGTTGTGGATAATCTGGTTCAGTTCGTTTTTCGGTTAAACGTTTAATTCCGCTCAAAACGAGGCCAAAACGGTCGTTTTTCGGCTTAAAAATGAAATTTATATAAAACCGATTTAAAAACTTAAACCATGACGTTTATTGACTTAACACATCATATTGTCGGTAATTGTGCATCTTTTTCGGCTTGATCGATTGTCTCTTGCTTGGTTTGATATTAAAGGTTTCGTTTAACGTACCGACGTACCATTAAATCGAAAACTCTTTTCTGTGCTTTAATTCACTTATCCCGAAGCTTTAATACTTCGTAATCATCACTAAACATTATATATTTCGTCTATAATGTAACCCCCGATTCGTTCGGGTTTCAATAACCGTTCATCGATTAATCGTAATTTCAATACGACTAGCTGTACATTCGAGTATAATTCGTACTGTGAATCTTATATACTCGTATAAACACATTATAATTCATATATTCAGTATTAAATAACACGTAAATAGTATATTACGGCTAGGGTATACCTGAACTTGCCGGAATCGTTACATTCTCCCCCCGTTATAAAAATTTCGTCCTCGAAATTTTACGCGTCAACTACTTCCTTTTGCGGAAATAGGTGGGGGTATTTCTTCCGAAATTCGTCCTTTCGTTCCCATGTATAATCTGGGCCTCGTTGCGAGTTCCATCTAACTTTGACCAACGAGATCTTATTGTGTCTAAGTTGCTTGATTTTCCCGTCTACTATTTCTATGGGCTCCTCTACAATGTTGAGCTTACCATTTATTTGGACACCCTCCAAAGGTAACACCGATGTCTCATCCGACAGACACCTTTTCAAGTTCGACACGTGAAAAACGTTGTGAACTGCACTCAGTTCATCAGGCAGTTCTAATCGGTATGCTACAGGACCGATTTTTGCAGTAATGTCGAATGGTCCAATGTATCTAGGGGCTAACTTCCCCGCCTTTCCAAATCTGACTACTCCTTTCCAAGGTGATACTTTCAAATACACTTTATCACCTTTCTCGAATGATAACGGCTTTCTACGGGTATCGGCATAACTCTTCTGCCGATCCCGCGCGGCCTTCAGATTGTTCTTAATTTCAAGGATTTTGCTGGTCGTTTCCTGGACCATATCTGATCTAATAACCTGTGAGTCGCCCACCTCAGTCCAGCAGAGTGGTGATCGGCACTTCCGTCCATACAATGCTTCGTAAGGTGCTGCCTTTATACTGCTATGGTAACTGTTATTATAGGAAAATTCAACGAGTGGGAGATGTTGATCCCAATTTCCCTTAAAATCCAGTACGCATGCACGAAGAAAATCCTCCAGGGTTTGGATGGTCCTTTCAGACTGACCATCGGTCTGAGGGTGGTAAGCTGTGCTTAGATCAATACGCGTTCCCAGCGCTTCTTGCACAGCTTGCCAAAGTTTGGAGGTGAAATGGCTATCCCGATCGGAGATGATCGAGATGGGTATACCATGACGAGACACAATTTCATTATATAAATCTGCGCAAGTCTCTCAGTGTTATAATTATTTCTAATCGGAATAAAATGTGCCGATTTGGTTAATCGATCCACGACTACCCAAATTGCATCATGTCCTCGGGATGTCTTGGGGAGATGTGTCACAAAATCCATCGTGATCTACTCCCACTTCCATTCAGGAATTTCCGGTTGTTGTAACATTCCCGAAGGTTTCTGGTGCTCCGCCTTAACCCTCGCACACGTCGTACACTTGCCGACGTATGTGGCTATATCCTTTTTCATACCCGGCCACCAGTAGAACTCCTTCACATCCTTGTACATCTTATCCGATCCTGGATGTATGGAATATTTTGATTTATGCGCTTCGTCCATGATTAGTTCACGAAGGTCATGGAGGGTCAGGATCCAAATCCGATTTTTGAAATAGAGAATTTCGTCCACGCGCTGTTCGAAATTCTTCTCGTTACCGTAAAGTCCTTCTTTTTCCATTTGTTCCTCTTTCAACGCCTCGCGTTGAGCGACTCGAATCAAATCTGAAAGGTTCGACTGGACTATCATCCCCAACGCTCGCACTCGCAATGGCTTAACCCGATCCTTCCTACTCAAGGCATCGGCTACGACGTTAGCTTTGCCGGGGTGATAACGGATGTCACAGTCATAGTCGCTTAATAACTCGACCCATCTTCGTTGCCTCATATTCAGTTCTTTCTGATCGAATATGTGTTGCAAACTTTTATGATCGGTGAAGATGGTGCACTTTGTACCGTAGAGATAATGTCTCCAGATTTTAAGTGCGAAGATAACTACTCCCAGTTCTAAGTCATGAGTAGTGTAATTTTTCTCGTGTATTTTTAACTGTCGAGAAGCATAGGCTATAACCTTATTATTTTGCATCAACACGCATCCTAACCCTCTCCGGGATGCGTCACAATACACGACAAAACCATCGTCTCCGTCAGGGAGACTTAAGATTGGCGCTTGGCACAATCTTCGTTTTAGCGTTTGAAACACCGTTTCCTGCTCTTCACCCCATTCATACTTTCGATCCTTTTGGGTCAGAAGGGTTAAAGGTTGGGCAATGCTGGAAAAGTTCTCTATAAATCGACGATAATATCCAGCTAAGCCTAAGAATTGGCGGATTTCCTTTGGCGATTTAGGCGCTTGCCAATTCTTAACTGCTTCAACCTTACTTGGATCAACGTGTATTCCTTGATGGTTTATAACGTGACCAAGGAATTGCACTTCTTGTAACCAGAAGTTACACTTGGAGAATTTTGCATACAAATTCTCCTGATTCAGAAGCTCTAAAATTGATCTTAAGTGTTGCTCGTGCTCTCCTTTACTCTTCGAGTATATCAAAATATCGTCAATAAACACGATGACGAATTTATCGAGGTAGGGCTTACAGACTCGATTCATGAGATCCATGAACACTGCTGGCGCATTTGTTAGTCCAAAAGGCATAACTAAGAATTCGTAATGGCCGTAGCGAGTCCGGAATGCGGTTTTTGGGATATCCTCCTCCTGAATTCTAACCTGATGGTATCCCGATCTAAGATCTATTTTTGAGAAGTAGCTCGCACCTTGTAGTTGGTCGAACAGATCATCGATTCGGGGGAGAGGATACCTATTTTTGATTGTCAACTTGTTCAATTCCTTGTAATCAATGCACATTCTAAGGCTCCCGTCCTTCTTTTTCACGAATAGTACAGGTGCACCCCACGGGGAATAACTGGGACGTATAAATCCTTTATCCAACAATTCCTGCAATTGGTTGGATAATTCTTGCATCTCGGATGGTGCAAGTCGGTAGGGCGCCTTAGCAACGGGGCCAGCTTGAGGTAATAAGTCGATTCTGAATTCGACCTGTCGGGTTGGCGGTAATCCAGGAAGTTCCTCTGGGAAAACTTGTGGAAATTCGCGTACCACTGGGATATCGTCCACCCGTTTTTCCTCAGGATCCGTGGCCGTCAAGCTCGCTAGATACGCCACGCATCCCTGGCGTATATATTTTAACACCTTGAGGTGGGATATAAACGGTATCATATTGCCCGACTTCTCACCCTGCACTAATACCTCTTCGTCATCCGACACCCGGATCTTGACGATTTTCTTTTCACAGTTTATTTCTACCTTGTTACGTGCTAACCAATCCATTCCCACTATCACGTCAAAACTACCCAATTCTACCGGTAACAAGTCAATCAGAAAGGATTGTTCGTTCAGAAGAAAAGGGCAATTCCGAACTATCTGATTAACTATCATGGTTTTACCGTTAGCGAATTCTACGGTGTAAGGTTCTATGGTTTCACCAATTGGGAGGTTTGCTATCGACTGGAATCTAACGGAGACAAAACTTCTATCGGCGCCCGTATCAAATAATACAGAAGCGTAATGATCAGAGACGAGGAATGTACCTGTCACTACGCTGGGGTCCTGGCGTGCTTCGTTCGCCCCCATCACGAATGCTCGGCCTCGCGCTGGATTGGACGACGATGCCTGACCCGCGATGTGCCACCCAATTCCTCCCTGGTTCAGCTTCGGACAGTTTCTCTTGAAGTGATCTGTGCCACCGCATTCAAAGCAAGCACGACTGGTGGTCATCACTTGATTTCCTTGTGGGTTTTGTTGTCGGGCTGATTGGGTCCTAAATGGCTGCGCACGGATAGGTTGCGGTTGCCGGTTCAAGTTGTTCAGGTTTGTCCTACAACTCGGTGCGTAGTGCCCAATCCTGCCGCACCGGTGGCACACCACCTCTTTGCACATGCCACCATGGTGGTAACCGCATTTCCCACACTTAGGAAACGTTCCCTTCTGCGGTTCTTGCCTTCCGCCTGAACTAGTCATGGCGTAGTTCTGGGCAGTGGGCCTAGCACGTTTACCTTGCTGCTTTTCCTGGATCCTATGGTCATGTGTACCCCGCTTTCCCCCAGCGGACTCTCCCGCCACCTTCAGTGACCCGCTCCTTACGAAATCATACGTGACGATACCAGCTTGCGTCACCGCACCCTCATACGTCTGGTGTCCCCCAGAATTGACTATACTCCTTACAACTGGAGTTAGCCCCCAAATATAACGCTCAACCCTCTTCGACTCTGGGGTGACCAACCATGGTACCAATCGCGACAACTCATTAAATCGGTTCGTATAACCCAAATGGTCTGCCCCCTGCATCTCCAGGTTCCACAATTCATTTTCTAATTTTTGCAATTCGTTTTTCGGGCAGAAATGTTCCAGTACAAGAGTCTTGAGCTCTGTCCAGGTCATGCGGTTTGTCGCCGCCTGACCCCGGGTCTGCACTATCGTGTTCCACCATGTCAAGGCATGGTCCGTGAATGTGCAGGTAGCATACTTAACAACACAATCCTAGGGGCAGTTGCTGATATTCACAACGGATTCTATTTTCTCCATCCACTTAACCAACCCATTTGGTCCTTCAGACCCGCTAAACTCTAGGGGCTTGCACAACATAAAGTCCTTGATCGAACATCCCCTGGATGCACGAATCGGTTCAGTACAGTTCGTCTCTACCGTAGGTATAGGGCCATTACTGTCTGTAACGACCACCCTAGGCGGTGCGTCATTACTCGGAATCGTGTTATCATTCTGTGGAGGATTAACATTTTGTTCCCCGTCATTATTGGTGGTCGTTTGATTGCTCGGAGGGGTTGGATTGGCCGAATTGTTAATACTGGCGGCGATGCGCGATACTATATCCGGTATCGCCGCCTCTAACTGTTGAGCAATCAAACGACTCACGTCCACTTCCGACAATTGGGCTGAACGTTTTGGTGCCATTATACACAACATCAAGAAAATATATATAATTAATACAAGTTCCAATCATAAAACACAACAAACATTCCATTCATTAATAAACATTAGTACATATTACATCCATGTCAGTTCACATACTTTCCTGTCATCATTACATAAGTTAAGTTTTCATACATAGGGCCTATGTCGGCATCATCTCGACATAACCCGCAATGGGTCAGTGCTTGAATGATACCCAAAAGTATCTATAATGATATACCAGAAAAGAGACCCCCCTAAGGGCCAGTGGTTGTATATAACTACCCAAGATTCACTCTATGTTAGCATCACCACTAACTGCTTACACAGAGTATCAAAAAGCGGTCCCTGTCTACTCCCATCCTAACACAACTAAACACGGTGGTATACCAAACCCACCAACACCGCCACCAACACCACCATCACAGCCAGCATAACCCGGATCCGCGTCTCCATCCGGCCGATCATCCACTGGGAGTATGAGCACTCCCTCTTCAGCTGTGAAATCGCATACTGGTGGTCCAGTATGCAGTCCCCCAGGTACATCCGCCTCTGTACCCCCACTGTCAAGGCGGCGGAGTGCTCATTCACCTGTTCGGTGAGCACTCGCAGCCATGCCGCCGCGTCCCTTTCGTGCCTAGGGAGACCCCACACAGGTGGAGTCACAGGCTCGGGCTGGGAGCGGGAGGACTCGCCCCTGCGGGTAGCAGGTCTGGGTGGGGGCGAGGTAGGTGGGACCTGCGGGACACTGATCCGCGCCGTGAGGCGGGGTCCGAATCCGGGAGGGATAGGGACGGCCTGTGGTGCGGGTGGGGTAGGGGATCTGGCAATCCTGGCTGGGGAGGACTGGCTAGAGCTCCTATGACTAGCCTCGCTAGGCTCGGAGCTGGATGATACGCGGAGGCTCCCAGAGTTCCCGGAGCTGACTTCCTCCGGGTCCTCCTCCATCGATGCACTAGGTGTTCTCGACATACTTACCTGCACACAAGTTAAACAAACATATAGTTCTTTTCATAGTGTGAACCATAATCAAATTAATATCCACTTACTTATACAACTTGACCACATACAATATTATCATATATTTGCACATATGTTGCCAATTTTACCTATTAAAGTCCCCCGTGACTTCCCCTGAATTCCCTCGTGCGGATAAGTCTGTTATTATGTTCCGGACCATAATAACTCACTTGTCCATCCAAGTTCATCCAGACCTCGTCACAATAAATTATTAGTTGATATTCAGATCCTATAACACTTGAGCTACTGGTTATATTTTAGGTATCTTTTAAAGACATCCTAATTCTTTATAACCAATGGCTCTGATACCAAGTTCTGTAACACCCCGTAACCGCAGCGGAAACGTACACGGGATGCAACTGACATGTCTGATATCAACAGCATTGCTTATAAAGAAAACACCACTACATTAATTTAAACGAATTACATTGTTCCGAGTTTCGTTACCATCTAGGCGTTATCACATAAGTTTTACCAATAGTACATTAACATATTTAATGCAAAATATAGATCCTTAATCTTCCACAAAATAGCACACATCATCAAGCACGTATCACTCATTCCAATTTGGGTGTACCTAGAAAGCATGTAAAGAAAACGGGTCAACTACGAATAGTTGGTGAGTTTCACTAATTTAAATAAACCATATCAAATCATTAAGATAATCATAAATAAGCGATGTAATTATGCTGAGCTCACAAGTGAAAACTCTGTTAACCCCGAGATATATCAAATAACCCCTGGGGACACTGTTAACCCAGAAACACGTTTAATAACCTCTGGGGACACTGTTAACCCAGAACACCATTTAATAACCTCTGGGGACACTGTTAACCCAGAATTACATGTAATAACCTCTGGGGACACTGTTAACCCAGAAACATACTTAATAACCTCTGGGGACACTGTTAACCCAGAACACTGCTTCGGGCCTTACAATATTAGCAACTCAGACAATTACCATCTTAATACATTACCGTACGATTCCCGTACAATAAACATTATATAAACACATTCATTTCCATGCGATCAGCATGTACTTAAACACTTTGATAAAAACATGTTTTCCGCCCCGAGAAAATATTTAAAACAGTTCAGTAAAAAGGGGCTCGTGAAAACTCACCTTTTTGTGAGCAAAGATGTAATACTGTGCACGGCTACCTGTCCGGATCTGTAATACGATCCCTAAGTCGTTACTACACAATTTCTATTAATACAACTTAAATTCGTGTTAACCGGTACGTCCGGGGACACTGTTAACCCAGTACCGTACACGATCCGGGGACAATGTTAACCCCGAAACACTTCTCAGGACTTAGATTGTGATATCACTTAGAGTTCTTTAGTCAAAACTACCATTAGTTTGTTTTCTCGTTTTGCGTGCCTAGCACGGTTATTCGTCTTTATGTTTTCAAAAATGAGTTTGGCCACATACGACCCGAAAATAGTTGTTATTGATATTTTAATTAAAGTGGTGAAATTAGAGCTCGGTTTAGACAACCCGTTTGGCCGCGGGGCCCGTTTCCGTCTTTAATAAACCGGAAACTGCTAAATCGGGTAAAATTACCCAATTCATCCGAATTATTTTCGGATGATTTATTTTTACTTGATTAACTTAGTTTCATGAAAATAGTCCATTTTTAAGGTTTTTATACACCAGTCAGCTCGCTTAGGCGAACTTTGCCGGTTTACGCGTTTTAAGCTTTAAAATTTTGTTTTTAAGTTCCATTTAGCACAAATAAATATCCGTTTAGTCTCGGATCTTGAAATTTTGCACAATTCAGTTTTTGACAGTAAGGAATTTAATAAAAATATTTCCAGATTTAATTTCTATATTTAACATTTATTTATCTATTTTTAAACGTCATTTAAACACCAAATATGTCGAAAATACCAAATGACCTTAGAAAAATCCCAAATTTTTCTGGGATGACCCCTGCCATCCACATAGTCCCCTGTAAATTTTCCAGAACCAAAATCTCATTTTTCATGCCATTTTCACCAAAACCGAGCTAGAAAACCCTAGAACTCGTTTTACCGAAAAGCCTACTTAGACTTCTCCAATGGACCTGAAATTTTGTGTGTGACTTTTATATGTTATAAAAAGCTTATCTGAATTTTTCCAGAATTTTGCATGATGTTTAGCTATTTTTCACCATTTTTAGCCAAAACTGAGCATTAAATTCACCAAATATTCATCCTTTATCCAAAAATTACCAAAATTTCACAGATCTCATATTTTCATGTGTAGATCATCTCTGTGAAATTTCATGACTCAACCCTAAGTCTACCACAATCTGTCCAAATCTTACAAATCATACGAAAAACCGAACTACCTTGTGTTTCTAGCTTTAGATCGCAAAGATCTTGCTTTCTAGCCTTTGTTAGCAACTAGCTACAACACCTACAAGCACAACAACACCACACCAAGCAAGTTATACCCACAATCAAGCCATTTCTTTCATGGTTTCGGTTAAGACATCAAAACAAAGATTTTAACCGTAAAAATTCGTTTTTGACTCTTTTAACTCCTTTCTTGGACCAAGATCCCTTGTATAACTTGTATACATCACTTGATCATGCAAGAATCGGTTTCATCTCGGGTTTTCACCCATTTTTCACTTGAAACCTCATTTTCTCATGATTTTGGAATTAAAAAGCAAGATCAAACCATAATAACATGTTTATACCTTGTGGATCTTCTTAAAAATCAAAGGTTTTGGTTGAATGTGTAAAGGGTTGAGAGGATTTGGAGAGTTGGAATGTTAAAAAAAGAAAATGAAGTGTGTGTGTGTGTGTACCAATGGACCGATCGGTCCATGTATGGTGTGGGGTGGGGCCCACATCTCAAACCTTGGCCACACATTCGGATTGTGTAATCCGGATAATGTTGTGGATAATCTGGTTCAGTTCGTTTTTCGGTTAAACGTTTAATTCCGCTCAAAACGAGGCCAAAACGGTCGTTTTTCGGCTTAAAAATAAAATTTATATAAAACCGATTTAAAAACTTTAAAAACTTAAACCGTGACATTTATTGACTTAACATATCATATTGTCGGTAATTGTGCATCTTTTTCGGCTTGATCGATCGTCTCTTGCTTGGTTTGATATTAAAGGTTTCGTTTAACGTACCGACGTACCATTAAATCGAAAACTCTTTTCTGTGCTTTAATTCACTTATCCCGAAGCTTTAATACTTCGTAATCATCACTAAACATTATATATTTCGTCTATAATGTAATCCCCGATTCGTTCAGGTTTCAATAACCGTTCATCGATTAATCGTAATTTCAATACGACTAGCTGTACATTCGAGTATAATTCGTACTGTGAATCTTATATACTCGTATAAACACATTATAATTCATATATTCAGTATTAAATAACACGTAAATAGTATATTCCGGCTAGGGTATACCTGAACTTGCCGGAATCGTTACAAGAACAATAACAAATCCTAGAGACTATTTGTGAGAGGACCCGGACGCCCTCAGAAGTCATCCACGGGATACTATTCCTCACCCGCAAAGATGGCCAGAAGGCAACGTCAGTGGACAGCTGTGATTAACTAACTTATTTCTAGAAGATTTACCAAGATCCTTTCTTGGGGAGTACGAGACGTATCAACCAATAGAAAGAGGACAGCTGGCCAAGTTGTTATTACCATGAACATGGCCAGAATAGCTCGTCCTATTATATTAAAACACGTGTCCATGTTGTTATAACCGTTTACACGGCCTAAAGGTTCGTCCTATTAGGTGCGGACATGTGTCCAGGTTGTTACGAAAGCATCTTTTGAAAAGGGACAGCTGGGCCAATCATATTCCCACATCCTTCGGCTATAAATACCCTTCATCATCCTTATGAGGTATACGTTCACTCCCCACTATCTATTCTTAATACTTAGTACTTTCTCTTCATCGGAATTGTACTTATTCTCACGCCGGATGGTGGTTACGGAAAGAACGCCCCACCCCCTATTGTCCTTCCTGTAACGAGCTTACGGTGGTTGTTTAGCAGGTTTTTTGTCATTGATCTTGGGAGATTGGGCTTGTATCATTGTTTGGTAGTTGTTTGACCCGTACCTTGTGGACATATTCGATCTAGGCCCTTAGGGGATTAGATCCTTGTTTCTTCATTCACGCCATCCGTGTTTTTGCTAGAATTGTGAAGTTTTTGTTGTTCCGAACGATATGAGTCTATCTCTCCGAGGGCTGACGGAAACTCCGGCAACTGTAAGGCGTGTGATTGGTGGCGAAGTGCTTGGAGGTCTAACTCCAAGTGACTTAGGACACGTTACGGTAAATACTCGTCAAGCTCGTACAGAATTGGATCTGGAAGACGGATCTGATAGTTCTGAATCGACGAGATCTCTTTATCGTAACTTCATATCTGAAGGGATTCAAACCGCCGAAGAATGATTACGTATTCAGCAAGAGAACGACTTAGCTGAATATGAGCGCATGATTCGTGAAGAGCGAATCGGCGCTCGTACCTTAGCCTATGATGCGACACCAGGAAGATCTCCATCTCCTCCTATTACAGTTCGAAGGAGCCAGATGCGAGATAGCTTACAGACAGAGAGAACCTCCGAAGATGATTTTGAAAAGAGAAGGCAAGACTGTCCTCGTACGTTCATACGTGATCCTTACAGAATCGATTATGAAAGTTATGATCCAACATATCATCCAATTGAAGTTAGTTATTTCAGCAGTGATAGTAGATTTCATGCTAGAGAGGGGACTAGTCGCCCACGTGCGGTCGTTCGCCATACGGAGTACCACAGTGATACGGAAGAAGACTTCACAAAACCGTATCATCCCGCAGAATTTGCTGAGAAATCAAAGTTTATAGCGCGCATTGCAACAGCTCCGTTCCCCGTTAACGCGAAAATTCCTACGTCATTAGAAAAATACAATGGGATGACAGATCCTAGCAATCACTTGTTGAATTTCGTGGCAGTTGGAGGAGTCAGCGGTTGGACTCTCTCCTACTGGTGTCACATGTTTGTGTGCCCAAATGGTTTGAAAAGTTACCTGATAGGCAGATCAAGAGTTGGGAAGACCTGGTGGCTAAATTTTCTCAACACTTCAATCAACAAAAGAAACACATCCGTGATCCTTCCAAAAGTTTGGATGTCATTAGATGGGATAATGAGTCAATTGAAGACTTTATTTCTCGGTTTAATGACGAAAGTCTCAATATTGGAGGAATTAGTGAAAACATGTTGATGGGAGCTTTCCGCAAGAATGTGCGTAGTAACGCTTTGATCCGTACCTTAACTGGTAGAGACGGAATACCCAAGAGCTGGGATGAAATAATGTCTGCCGCAAAACTATTACAAGATCTGAAAAGACCTTGAGGTCGGACAGCCAAAAACAGACACTAAAAATAGAATTTTAGACTCCACGGCCAAATAGAGAGGCCAAGGGAACAATTTGGTCAAGACTTCAACCTGCTGAGACAACTCAAAACAATTCGATGCAAGATCGCTGATTGGTAACAAAAATAAAGCAAGTGCCACGACCCAGAATACCAACAATTGGACTCCACTGACGAAGACTCCCTCGGAAATTCTGACCACTGAAAATGTGATATTTAAAAAACCTCAGCCAATCATGAAAAGAGCATTCCTCAATCCCAATAAACATTGTACGTATCATGATGACATTGGTCAAAACATGGACGAATGTTTAGCATTAAGTGGTGAGATTGAGGCAGTAGTCAAGTCCGGGAAGTTAGAACACTTGGTCAAAAATATGGTTCTAACAAAGCTCCCGCACAAGATAATCAAGGCCCGCCAAAAAAGCAGGTCAGAGATTTAAATGTTCACATGATTCAAGGAGGGCGAACATGTGGAAACAAGAGGCAAGTAATTGATGAGGAAGAATGGAAGAGTGAGCCCGTAATTTTTCCGCGGGTCAAGTAGGTCCATGCAACAAAAACCCGCTGATAATCATTGCCCTAATAGGTCATTACCATTCACATTATGTCTTCTTCGATACGGGAAGTACGTCAGACATAATGTATGAACAGTGTTTTGAACAATTAGATGAGGAAGACAAGGTGAGGCTGAAGCTGATTCATGCACCTGTGTCCGGTTTTGGGGGCGAAGTGATGCACCCACGAGGGGTAATTTCTTTCCTGTCACACTCATAAATGGAACGCATTCACGCATTGAAGACGTTGAATTCTTGGTATTATCGGCAACATCAAAACACGATATTATCTTGGGGCGTGAAGCAATTAGTGATTTCAATGCTCATCCTTCCACAGATCACGGTGCGGTAGGGGTTCCAACCCGCACTGGGGTAGCAATCATCCACATAAACCGTCATTGTTTCACAATGGAAAGTTCAAAGCCAGGTAAGATGCCAAAACAAGTTGAGAGAACTGAACCAGAAAAATGGGTATTAAACAAAAAATTTGAAGATCAAACGATAACAATTGGGCCTGCTGTCTCCGAAAGAGTAAGGACATTTTTGAAACAATTGTTGACGAAAAACATGGACATCTTAGCTTGGAAACCTGCGGATATGAGGGGCATTCCATGGAGGATTGCGGAACACAAGCTGCGGGTGAATCCAGTATTCACACCGATTGTCCAGAAAAAGTGTAAGATAGGTCTAGAACAGACCAAAGATATGAATGAACAAGTCCAGGATTAGTTAAAGGCTATAATTATTCGTGAAATACAGTACCAAACTTGGGTTGCTAATCTGGTCATCGTTCCCAAGAGCAACGGAACGTAGCGGATGTGTATCGATTTCAAAGAATTAAACAAAGCATGCCCGAAAGACTGTTATCCATTGCTGAAAATAGACTTAAAAGTTGATGCGGTAGCTCCATTGAAATTCAAGTGTTTCCTCAACGCTTATAAAGGCTATCACCATATCCGCATGGCGGCAGGTGAATAAGACAAAACAGCATTCCGCACTGACCAGGGCACTTTCTGTTATAAGATGATGCCCTTCGGATTGAAAAACGCGGGTGCCACGTACCAGCGTTTGATAGATGAAGCCTTCAAAAATCAGATTCGGCCAAACCTGGAAGTTTATATGGACGACTTGGTTATAAAGAGCATTCAAGAGGATCAAATGTTACGAGATATAGAGGAAACATTTGATACTCTAAGAAAGATCAATATGAAGCTTAATCCCAGCTGGTGTTCCTTTGGGATGGAAGAAGGAAAGTTCTTAGGCGTAATTGTCACGGGTGCGGGCTTTAAGGCTAACCCAAATAAAATCCAAGCAGACGCTCGCATGTCTTCACCTTCTTCCCTCAAAGAGGTACAAACACTTAATAGAAGGCTCATTGCTTTGAATAGATTCTTAGCCAGTCATGCGGCTAAATCTTTCCCGTTTTTATCAACTCTAAGAAATTGTCAAAAGAAAACACATTTTAAATAGACCACGGAAGCAGAACAAGTATTTCTAGAGGTCAAAAAGTGTTTGATGGAACTGCCTACCTTAACAGCACCACATGCGGGAGGACCACTGACGTTGTACTTATCAGCATCTGATATAGCCATTGGAGCCGTACTATTGACAGATTGGAAAAACCTTCAAACACCAATTTATTACGTTAGTAAAACATTGACGGATCCAGAACCAGGTATTCAATGCTTGAGAAGCTAGTTTTGGCCTAGACTATGCCGCCAGGCACCTCTACAAAAACTTTCAGGGACATCGAATCAATGTGCTGACAGGGTACAAGTTGAAAAATGTGCTGAGTAAACTAGAATTATCCGGAAGATTGGCAAAATGGGCCATAGAACTGGGTGAGCATGCAATTGAGTACAAACCTATACCTGTGATCAAACGCCAAGTGTTAGTGGACTTCATTACAGAATTCCTGTGGAACAAAGAAGAAGAGTGCTTGATCGAACACCAAACTCGAATGCCTCCTGATCGAGACTAGAATTGGTCACTATTCACGGATGGAGCTTCAAGTAACGAAGGATCAGGCGCATGCCTCACATTAGTTAATCCCGAAGGTCATGAATTCACTTATGCCATAAAATTGGACTTCAAAAGAACCAATAATGAGGCAGAGTATGAAGCTTTTCTAGCAGGCCTGAGGATAGCTAAGAAACTGGGAGTAAAGCACTGGGAAGCACGAGTGGACTCGATGTTGATCGCAGGACAAATCAGCGGAACATATGAGGTGAAAAACGATGTGATGGTTTCATACCTCTCGCTAGCAAAAGATTTGATCCTTCAGTTTTCAGCTTGCAAAGTCATCCACATCAAGCGAAGTGAAAACAAGTCAGCAGACGCTCTTAGCAAATTAACTTTAACAAATTTTGAACATTTTGCAAAAGACATCCGTGTTGAAGTTCTCAATAGACCCTCTGTCCCACAACACCAAGTTCATACAAACCGGTGTTGAATCCTGGATGACATCGTTTTTGGCTTATCTAACATCAGGGATTCTCCCGGAAGAAAACGATACGCCCCGGAAAATCTGACACAAAGCCCTAAATTACCAAGTGCAAGATGGTATTCTATACCGCAGATCCTTCCCCGGCCCAATTTTGAGATGTGTGGATGTCGGGGATGCAAATTACCTGATAAGGGAAGTCCATCAGGGTATTTGTGGTCTTCATGCGGGTCCGAGAATGGTTGTGACCAAACTCATGAATGCGGGGTATTATTGGTCGGTGATGCACATGGACGCAGTGCAAGAAAACAGAAAATGTGATTTATGCCAGCGACATACCCCCAATACCCTAAGACCCAAAAATGAGTTAGTTCCAATAACATCTTCATGATCCTTCCAAAATTGGGCGATTGATATCATGGGTCCATTCCCAGAAGCCCCGGTACGTGTCAAATTTCTGATTGTGGCAATTGATTATTTTACTAAGTGGGTAGAAGCCAAGCCGGTTGCCTCCATCACTGCATCCAGCATCAAGAAATTTTTGTGGGCGTTCATCATTTGTCGTTTTGGCCTCCAGCAAGAATTAATCAGTGACAATGGAACCCAGTTCGCGGATAGTGGGCTACAAGCATGGCTGAAAGATCTTTAGGTCACCCAAGTATTTACTTCTGTCTCCCACCCGCAGGCCAATGGTCAGGTCGAAAGAGCTAACAGATCCATTAAAGATTGAATCAAGGCAAGATTGGTAACTAAACGAACTGGATGGGTGGATGAATTGCCCCGTGTACTCTGGGCTTTCCGCACTCAGAAGAACTCGAGCAATTCAGAGACACTGTTTAGTTGGACTTACGGTACTGAAGCCATGATCCCAACTGAGATTCGAACTCCATCCGCAAGAATGATGGTGAAAATTGATAACGAAAAAGAACTGCGGATGAATTTAGATCTCCTTTAAAAATGAGAGAATTGGCTTTGATCCGCGAGCATAATTATAAAAGACAGTTGCAAAAATACTATGACTCAAGGGTTCAAGAGTGCAGTTTTGATGCGGGAGACTTTGTCAACCGCAATAACGAAGCATCCCGTCAAGAACCTCCGGGAATGTTAGCCCCAACTTAGGAAGGTCCTTAGAAGATAAAAGAAGTGCTATCAAAGGGCGCATATAAGTTGGAAAAGTTAGATGGAACAGAAATCCCGAGAACGTGGAACATTGCTCAGCTAAAGAGATGTTGCATGTAAACAAAAGACTTTCATTACTTATGTTTCCTTTTTTGTCCTGCGTGCCCTTATAGTTAACAAGGACATCTTATGTCACTACACGTATTATCGTTAGGCATGCATGCCATTTTAATCAAAGAAATCGATCAAAGTTATACTAGTCCTTAAAATAAAGTTCCTGGCTTGCATGCCAGAAAGGACTCGCGTGTCCTTAAAATAAAGTTTCTGGCCTGCGTGCCAGAAGGGACCCGCGTGTCCTTAAAGAAAAATTCTTGGCATGCGTACCGGAAGGGACCCGCGTGTCCTTAAAATAAATTTCATGTAATCCTTTATTGACAATTAAGAAGATCCTAAATGTTAACACTTATATTATACATTAAACAAAGTGTAAAGGATAAACAACTTCATATATTACAAAGTCAAAAGGGATTACAAATCAAACAAAGATAAAAAAAACAATAAAGTTACAAACTATCACTATCTATGGAGCTTGGGCAGATAGGTCCTCAGGACCCTGAGTCTTGGAGGATGGAGTGTCTGGCTTTGGAGATGACGGCGGAGTGGATGGCGTTTCTTTAGATGTGTCTTGTAAATACTCCTTTAATCGATGAACGCCATCCCCCGCTGCCGTGAATTTTGGAAGCCTGGCCTGAAGAGGAAATAACAAGTTGTCATATTCATTAAGGCGCATCTCATACTCGCAAGGTACGTCAAGCCCATGCAGTGGGTCTCAATGGAGCAATTGGCTTGCGCATACTCCAGCCCTTCGTTAAAACCAACCAAGCGGCCAGATTGGGATGAGGTGTTGAGCAAGATAGAAGCCTATCTATCAGCTCAGGTCCTTCCTTGATGTGCTTGATAACCTGTAAAGTATAAAGATGTTTGTATGCATCATTAAAAGGTCTAAAGGAAAAAAGCAAAAGATAAAACATGAAAAGAAGACAAAATTACCGAGGCAAGGCCCCTCATCCAAGAGCCATTGTCGCTCTTCCTCGGTCCTTATGGTTTTCTCCTGAAGCTCGCGGTACCCGTCGGCTATCTTTAAGTTATCTTCTAAGTATTTGACCGCACGAGCTTCTGATTCCTCATGAGCTTTCAGGAGGGCATCGTTCGCAGCCTTCTAATCCACAGCACTTTGCTCCATCACTTCCACATGCTCCTTCCGCAGCATAGACTCTTCCTCGTGACATTGGATGACGAAACCTTGGAAGGTCACTTGGGCTTCCAAATCAGTGTTAGCCTCAAGTGCATTGGCCAAATCTTCCCCTTTTTTCTGTGTCTTGTCCCAGGCAGTTTTAATGATGGCATTTTTTTTGCATGCCTCTTCCCATTGGCGGGTGGCAACAGCATGCCTATCCTTTTCTGCCTGGAGGGCAATTCCAGCAGCTTTCAGCTTCCACTTAGCAGTGTTAACCCTTAGACGTTGGTCCTCAGTGGCCTTCTTCGCTTCATCGGTGGCCCAGGACATCTCCCCCCATTTGTCTCCCATTGAGTGCCATTCTCGTAAGATCTCCTGCCCGCTGGCCACAATGTTGGCCAGGACAGTGTTAAAGTCCATATGGATATCATAGCGGGAGCGACCACATTGAAAAGCTCGTTTCGCCGGAGGAACACATTGGCTGATGAACGCAGCACAAGTGTCCGGATCCGTGAAATGAGATCCTTGAACAAGGGTCCATCGCGGGATGAATAGATGATCATCCTCCCCCGGATTCGCCACTCCGTAATAATCAAAGCTTGAAGATCGGGAGTGGGAAGCTTCTCCACCACCCGCTGGGCGTGATGGAGAAGAGAAGGAAAAGTGGGGAGGATGTGGTGGAGGCGGAGGTGGAGATTGATATGGTGCATTACGCGCCACCAATTCCTTCCTCTTGGAACTGAACACGCCATCAGATATGACGATTGTTGGAGGAGGTGATGGTAGTTTTCCCATCTCTGGCGGAAGAGATGGTGGCTTTTCTGTTTTCGGTGGAGGATATGGTGGTTTCTATGAAGATATACCTTCACCAGTAGCTCCACTTAGGTCTTCATAAAACCGAAGGCAAAAGTTCAGTTATAAAGAAGTATAAAAACTGAAAGTAAAGATTCTGCGAAAACTTCCTGGAAAGCTCCCTCACACATTCAGCAAGACTGGTCTTTTGTTTCTTGGGGCGGTGCGCCCGGTGCTTCTGTTTGGCTGGTTTCTCCTCAGCTTCCGCGTTGCTTGATCCCACATCACTTGCCTTGGAGGACCGTTGCTTCCTCTTCCTCTCCAGCTCTGTCAGCGCACGCGCGACAGATGAAACATCAGAGGTATCATCAAAATATTGTTCCTCGAGAGATGATTGTTCCTCTAAGAATGATGATTGGTCACTCGAATATAGAATTACAATAACCCCATCTTAGGTTAAAGCATTTAGAGGACAAGGGTTCAGACGATACGCACCTATTTGAAAAATGGCTTATGAAACCACTAGTTATGCACGCACTTTGGTCGGGAAGAAAAAGCGGTCTGGATTTTGTCCAAGATGGGTAAGTCCTTCGCATCGCGGATGCGCTTTTAAGGACAACCCATATTTTCCAGAAGGGCGTGCAACATGGACCCTTCGCCTGAAACATACGCAATAAAGGTTAAACAAAAATCTCACAAACGAGATTGATGGAATTCATGAGGGTTATAAGACTTACTCTCGTCCACGTTTTGAAAAAAAGGCTCTAATTCTGGGTATGGCCACAACGGCTTATACTCGCCCATACCAAGGCGTCCACCGGAATGGCCCGCATAGGGGTGGGCGTCTTCATCAAAATCTTGAAACACTCTTGTTCCTCATGAGGAGCAACAGGTAACTTAGTGGCCTTTTCATTCACCGGACGACGAACCATTGTTATCGGCACCACATCCTCCCGGATCCATAAGAATTTTGTCCTCCACTCGTATGCGCTACGAGGTGGCTCGGTTCCTAGAAATAGATAAGCAGTTAAACCATCCTCCACGATTGTGCATCTGGTAGAAGACTAAAAATCGGTCAATTTTATGCACAAGGCCATTCGCCCTGCATACGAATTCGAAATGACGAATCCGCATGGGCCCGAAAGGATGCACCTGGGAGAGGTGAATCCCATAGCCACTAAGCAGATTCCCCGGGAACTTGGTTATCGGAAACCTAAGATTCCCGTGAAAATAGAAATCAGCGTAGACGGTCATCTTATTAGCTGGGGGTTTGCTAGCAACAGATCCAGCGGTGGGATACTCCGGCTCCCATTCTGGTGGAATCCCGTATGTACTAACTACCTTATCAAAGTCCAATTTGTTTCCAACTGACTTCGACGGTGTCAATATTTGGAGAAGAAGACGATTTCTTATCTCCAGCCATTATTTCAGAATCGAACAGGAAACAACGAGCAATTGTGAGTAATTTGCAAAAAGTGTAGTCGAAAATTTGAGATAAAAAATCAAGAAGACGAAAGATTGAAGGTGATAAAGGAGAAAGAGAAGCTGGAACCGCCTTATTTATACCCATCGCAATTAATGCGATGGGAGTTTCACCAGTGGAGAGAGAAAGAGGTGGTCCACTCAGAAAACGTCATGACACGCGGGAAATTAGAAAAGGCGAAAAAAGTGAACAGTCGGTTACAGTGACAGCCGCATAAACGTCACGTCGTCTGTTCAAGGTCCTGCTAGTTGTCACATCACCACACTCATATGGTTATCTACTCCAACACCCAAAATATCTCCACCAAACTTCAACAATTCAAAAATCCCCAAAATGTCCTAAGTCCAAAATTTCACCCGCATAAAACTTCACACAGAAGAAACAATAAACTGGGGGGACTTATAGAGGTAGGGTACCAAAAAGACTAATTACCTTTAAGAACTACCTGTGGGTGAAAAAGGACTTCCTCAGGAGTCACCCGCGGGATATATAAACCACCTGCATAACTCAAGACAAAGGAAGAATAATAACAAATCCTAGAGATATGTGCGGGAGGACCCGAACGCCCTCAGAAGTCATCCGCAGGATACTATTCCTCACCCGCGAAGATGGCCAGAAGGCAACGTCAGAGGCCAGCTGTGATTAACTAACTTATTTCTAGAAGATTTACCAAGATCCTTTCTTGAGGAGCACGAAACGTATCAACCAATAGAAAGAGGACAGCTGGCCAAGTTGATATAACCATGCATATGGCCATAATAGCTCGTCCTATTATATGAAGACACGTATCCAGGTTGTTATAACTGTTTACACGGCCTAAAGGGTTCGTCCTATCAGGTGCGGACATGTGTCCATGTTGTTACGAAAGCATTTTCTGGAAAGGGACAGCTGGGCCAATCATATTCTCACATCCTTCGACTATAAATACTCTTCATCATCCCTATGAGGTATTCATTCACTCCCCACTATCTATTCTCAATACTTAGTAGTTTCTCTTCATCGGAACTGTACTTATTCTCACGTCGGAGGGTGGTTACGGGAAGACCCCCCCCCCCTCTTGTCCTTCCCATAACGAGCTCACGGTGGTTATTTTGCAGGTTTTCTGTCATTGGACTTGGGAGATTAGGCTTGTGTCGTTGTTTGACTCGTACCCTGTAGACTCATTGAATCTAGGCTCTTAGGAAATTAGATCCGTGTTTCTTCAACTATGGTTTGTAAGGAGTCAAATTACAAATGTACACCTACAAAATCTTCCTTGCATGTGTAGACCAACCCCACTAGTTGTTACAATTTACGACCAACATAAGAAGAAAGTCAAGGCTTCTATTTCTCCTATTTAGATTTCAAGTTGCTAGTTGAAATTGGCATGTGTACTCATGTGACATGCGTATTGAAAGTTGTAAGGGTTACGTGTAGGAAACCTAGTGTGATACTGTGATCTTTGTCGGCATCTAAACAAGAAATTCTTCCAAAACTACACGCATACACTAAGTCATTACCATATGTTTTACAAGGGAATCAATGTTTTAAAATCCGATATTTTATCTGTATCGAATTAGGCTAAAAAATGATACAACCGGTTGAACCGAGTTATACCAGGAGGTTCAACCGGTTGAATAGTTTACCTTATAATTTCCTATAAATGTAACATTAATCCAAAAATAACCAAAAACTAAATTGAATCTTATAACTTAAAATAATCCAAAAGTTAATCCATATTAAAAAAAATGCAAAAGTACTCAAATTTAAAAAAATTGTTCTAAAGTTTACACGTTTGAATGTTAATTGTTGGGTTAAAAGTAATTTTGAAAAAATATGGACCGCAAATATCAAAAATTTGTCAATCTTAAAACTGGTTTGCCGGTAAAAACCGGTATTTTAGACAAAAACCGCCGGCACGATGTTTTAGCAAACCAGTCAAAAATATCAGACTCAAAATACCGGCCTATTGTACGAAATCCGGTTTAACCGGCCGGTTTGAACCGGTTTTTAAAACAATGAAGGGAATGTTACATACACTAAATTTAACCATTTGTGTACTACTAGTATTCATTTCATAGATTCTTTTATTAAAGTTTCCTTTATTATAAATCATTACAATTCTAGTCCACCACTTTATCAAGATTCATTACTATCACCACCGTTACTATTACTATTATTATAATTATAATTATACATAAAATAAAAAGCTAAATGTCGGTGACACTGAATTTTAAAAGTGATCTTACTTAACTGTTATATGAAATAATAACAAGAGTAAAACAAATATGTTCTATTGCTCTGGTTGTTGAATATGGGGTGTTTAGCTACAGTAAAGGACTCATGGTTCTTTACTCAGGTTCAATTCACATTGACAGCACATGATTTTACAGCTATCTGTTTAATATTGATTTTTTTTTTAATATATTGAAGGGGTTCATTAGTCATTTCTGATTATGAATTTCTAAGGACGTGTATAAGCATCTAATCAAAAGTTTCATATCAACTCGTCGTGGGGTCACTTAACAAGGAAGTAGACTAAACGCCAATTTACCTTCTTGTCCAATTTTGTTTTTGTTTTAACTCCTGTACCGTAACAAGGAAGCGGACTAAATGCCAATTTTGTTTTTTTTTTATTTCCGATATCGTAACAAAGGTGACGGAAGCCAACCGAATTCGCATAGACTCGACGCCTCAACGTCTGGGACCAACAACGTTCAGATTTTACCAACACACAAGTTTACCGCTGACACCCCATTGGCTCATCTTAATTTTTATATATGTTTTTATTTCTTAGCTTTTGTACCATAACGAACATATTTGAAACCGACCGAATTTATGTCGAGTTACCGCCTCAATGCCCTGAACAGACAACACTTGGGTTTAACTACCGGTCGGGTTTACCGACCAAATATACGTCGTTTTAAATGTTTTATTTTTTTATATGTTAATCTTTTTATATGTTAATTTGACGAATTTATTTTTTTGAGTTTTAAAGCTGAATTTTACCAACAGTGGCCATACCGTCACGAAGGTAACCGATACCGACTGAATTCGCGCTGACTCACTGTCGTCTTGGGTTTTACCAACGACCATGTTTTCCAATACGCTGGTTTCAACGCTAGAGTTTTACCAGCTGTCTCGACGCCACGCGTCGGGTAAAAAAAACTAGTTATTATAATTGAGAGTTTGGATGACACAATTATCCTAATGGGCTATTTGACGGCACCTTATTGGCTTAAGACATTTTTTTGTTTTGTTTTAGTTTCAGCCAATACGGAACGTAAAGAAAATCGACAGAATACCAGTTTTATTTTTGTTTTTGTTTTTGTTCCATTACCGTAACCAACATACCGAAAACTGATCAAATGTTGATTTTGTTTTCGTATTAAAACTGGTACTATAACGAACATGACGGAAACCGACTGAATTTGCGAAGACTCGCCGCTTTAACACCCAGGATAGACAATGGTCGGATTTTACCAACACTCACGTTTTACCTACCGATGCCACCCATTAGTCTACCTCAATTTTTTATAAGTTTTTTGTTTTATTTTTTGTTTTAGTTCCGGTACAAAACGCATGTAACCGAAGCCAATCCAATTCCCGTCAACTTACCACCTCAAGCTTCCGTTTTGTCATTGCCCGGGTTTTACCGATCTACCTCGGCGCGTTGCACCAGGTAAAACACTAGTTTGATATATGTATGCGGTTTGCTATCTGAAATTTTCTCGTTTTCTTTATCGTCCACCTTATGTTTTGTCATTGGTGTCTGAACCGTTTTGTCATCGGTGTTCATCCACCTTATGTTTTTTTACTTTTTTCATTTTTGTGTTTTTTTATGTTTTATGATTTTTTTAATTTTTGACTTTTTTGTGGTTTAAAATGGTTTTCAAAGTTCTAAATTTCAAAATAGTACTCACATGATCATGATCCTATATATATAAATATATCTACATATCTATATAATTGTCTACCATAAAATCCTAGGTGTCTCTCTCAGGTTGTCCCCCCCTCCCCCCTAATTCTCTAGAGCCACCAGATTGCTTGATTTATAAATGGAGGTTTCTCATGCATTTGACCCGGATTCGCGGGTATAGGTCTCACCAAACCCGGATAGTCTTTAAATGGGTTATAACGTCTCATTTAATTGTAAAACTATTTCATAATTTCTTGGGTCACGGGTCTCACCAAACCCGGAAAAATTTTAAACGAGTTATAATATCTCATTTATTTGTGAAATAACTCCTTAATCACACGGGTTATGGGTCTTACCAAAATCTAATAGCCCTCAAATGGGTTATAAGATCTCATTTATTTATACACACTTTTATCATCAAACCCTAATTTAATTTATCTGCTTTACATGTTCTCCGTTGTTGGTCTATCATCTTCATCGTCAGTTAACTTCCGATACTACCCACCATTGTCAACTACATCGACGCCCCTTTTTTCATTAGACAAATATTTGTGTTCATGTTTGTACATTTAAAAAATAATCAACATGCTCGTGCCCGTTTATGTTTGTTCGTTAAAAATCTAAAAAACCTAAATATCTCAACTGATAAAACCCAAAGGTTAAAAAATATAATAACAAACTAATATATATGAATTAAATTAAACAAAACTACGTTAAAAATAAAATAAATCACCATAAAATAGCAAAACGATTTAAAACAAAACTTTAAATAAACTCCCGTAACACGGGAGGATCAAACTAGTATATATATATATAGGGGAGGGTTAACCTAAAAACAAGTAGTTTCCTAGGAAGACTAAGAATAAATCATAGCCATTGGATCATATCAATCAATGGTTGAAATTTAAAATTACTAAAAAGCGTCATAGTTTCCTGGAGTTACTCTTTAATCATTATAACCGACATAGTTTCCTAGAATTATTATTTCACCATAGTTTTTAATGTCAAATGTCAAAATTCTATTGGTTCTTACCATTCCTAGAAAACCACTTCTTTTTATTTAAACGATTTTCTATATATATATATAAGAGTATATATATATGGTAGCAATGTTATGGTCACTTTGGTCCTGTTAATTTAGTAAGAACTACTAAAGGCACCATAAGTCATGAAAAGAAAACTTCATCAAGACTTTTATGTGAACCAATTATCATTTGAACAGAAACTAATTACAAATTTCAAAGATAATATTTGAGTCAGATTTTTTAAAAGTCTCTAGTAATTAAGTCACCAACTTTGTTGTTTCCATGAAGTGTATGGTGAACTTATTAGATTTACGGAACAATAATTAGTTCACTATGGAAGTAAAATTATCCGGCAAACTCCTAACCTACAAATCAAATAAGTTTCACCAAGACACATTCTATTAGAAATCCGTCATCGAAGACGGGTCCAGGTGGTGATACTCCGTCAGAAAAAAGAGTATCGCCAACTCACATTTCAATGTATATCGTCTATCGATAGAAGATATCGAGGATTTTCAACATATTGCTGAAGGATCATAACAACTATTACCATGGCGTTTCCTCCGACAGACTAGGGATTAAATATTAATCAACGAGAGATTACCAATGGATATGAACATCGCTAATACTCATTTATCATGTAATGTGACTTGGTGATGACTCATTTTGAGGTAGTTGGTAAGACAAATACATGCATGGGGTAGGAGAGAATCAATGATGTGAGGAATATGCATAAGTGACATACAATTCTACACGCCATAACCACATCGTCATTATCTCAACATAAATACCAAACCAAAGAAATTTTGAAATTAGTAGGGATTTGGCTAGAAATAACTAAAAAGAAATTGCTTAACCATGCGTGAACGTATTAAGTTCCAATCTTGATCTTAAAGCTTTTATTGATTTTAAATTCTTGTTTAGCAAAAACGGAATGTCTTCTTGAAAATGTTTTATAGAGTCTAGTTGCAAGGTTTGAATATTTCTTCCTCTATCGGAGCTTATAATCTTTACCAATTACTATCATAAGTTGGGAAGACCTTGATGTGATCAACGTCTTATTTGGATTTTGGTTTAGTTAGTAACATAGACATCTCTTATTTATTATAAAAAAATAAAAAATTGTCAAATTAAATTATAAAAGTCATAATAAAGTCTTACCATTTTAAAAGTGTAGTTTTCATATCTTATTCACTATTTCAAGTAAGTGGAGTTTTTATAATGTATGAAATATTTATGATGTTATTAGTGAAATAGAGAGAAAATATAGTGATTTTTCTGTATATTTGAAAAGTTTATGTTTTACCATGTAAGTTATTTTAATATATTTTTAAAGTTGTCATGAGTATAGAAGAAAGAATGTTAATGTTAAAGAAAAAATAATATTAGTTTTTATACATATCTATGTTTAAAGGAGTGTAGTTTAATGTTAAAAAAATGTTAAAGAATGTTAATATTTTTTTAAAGGAGTGTAGTTTTATCATTTTTTATATCCATATTTACGATTACAATTTTGAATATTAGTTTTTATACATATCTAAGTTTTGTATTACACCTATGTAAATTTGTTAATACATAAATTTTACACATATGTAAACTTATGATTAATATATGTAATAAAAATTTTTATATAAAATATGATAAAACTAATCCTAAATAATGTTAATATATAAAAAAAATTTAAAAAATGTTTGGTTGTTTAGAGTTCCTAAGAGTTCTTAAATTTTTTAGAGTTCTTAAATGAAACCAACCATATATATATATATATATATATATATATATATATATATATATTTATATAGGGGTGAGTTATAATAAAAAGAAATAGCTATCTAAGATATTGTAAGAATAAATATATACTCTTAGATCTAGGATCTAATGATTGAGATTGTTAGTTTTCAAAATAGCAAATAGTTTCCTAGGATCAAGGATTTAGGCTACATAGTTTTCTAACTTTAAATTTTATGATTTTCCTTCTCTTCCTACAAAACTATGTATTTATATTTTAACCATTTTCTATATATATATAGAGAGAGAGAGAGAGAGAGAGAGGTATATAGAGATAACTCATTTTAAAAGGAGAATTACAGAACTAATAAAGAATTATTTTTAACCTTTTAAAAAAAATATTTTGCGGTTTTTTTTCTTTCCTCTTAATAAGATGATATTGTTCCTAAAAATTTTGTTAAAAAAAAATAGTCGATATAATGCATATGTGCATTAATGTGTATTACATATACACAATAGTGTTTTATTGTATATAATTTAACACAAATGCATTATATAATACACACTATTAAATATATGCAAATACAACACTAATAATTATATGGAAAACACACTATCGCATATATGCAATACAACGCAAATGCACATGTGCACTATATTGATATTTTTATAATTGTTGTATATAATATAACACTATTGCAAATATACAATATAAACAATTACATATATGTTTTTCAACACAATTTTACTTATTAAAATACACAATATTGCACATATTTATTATTAAAAAGTCGGCGTATTGCATATATGCATTTTTATATTTTTTGTTATTTTTCTTAATTTTTATATTTTTATTGTAGTGAAGAATAACAACATATAAGAAGGACAAAAAAAATATTAAAAATATTTTTTAATTAAATTAAAAATACTTATTTATTATTTCTCTAGTTCTCTCTAGATCCTTACACACACACACACACACACACATATATATATATATGATTGATTTCTTTTGAGAACCGCTTTGAGTTTTAAGAACTCAACGTAACAATTTATTTATTTTTTAATTTTTTAAGACATGTGTAATATGTAAGTGTAAGTAATGTACAAAAAATTATAGTATTTTTTTACATATCGAATCGATACACATGTGTAACTAACATTTAAATTTGTGTAATTATCAATATTTATTCTCTCTCCTGATTCATTTTATAATTACATTTAATCTCAGCCACATATTTCATATCATTTAATTAAATGTGTGGTTCAAAATTGAGTTATTAAAGTTCTTACAACTCATCAAGGTTTCAAAATATCCCTTCTAATATATATATATATATATATATATATATATATATATATATATATATATATATATAGGGGTGGGTTATAATAAAAAGAAATAGTTTTATACGAAGAGTAAGAATAAATCTAGGCCCTTAGATCTAGGATCTAGTGGTTGAGATTGGCAGTTTTCAAAATAGCAAATAGTTTCTTAGGATTAAGGATTTAGGCTACATAGTTTACTAACTTTAAATTTTATGTCTTTCCTACTCTTCCTACAAAACTATGTATTTTTATTTTAACCCTTTTCTATACACACACACACACACTAGCTTTTACCCCGCGTGTTACGCGAGCTTATTAGTTTTTTTTAATAATATTTCAAACCTATGTATTGTTATATTTTATATTACTATAATTAATCTATATATTCAAAACAATTTAGTCATTTTTTATGTAGTTGGAATATCGCCCAATACAATTTAATCTAATTTTATTAACTTTTTAGGCAAAACAGATTGATAATTTTCACTAAGTTATGTATGTTTATTTATGTTCAATTATGTTTGGTCATTTAGTTTCATGAACCATTCGTTTATATTGTTAATGAACGAACACAAACACGTTCCTTTTCTTGATGAACCAACACGAACATGAAAACCTCAATTGTTTAATTGTTCGTGTTCAATCGTTTGTTCGGTTAAAATTAGACGAACACGAATATGCCCCGTTCATGTTTCTTTGGTTCTTTCAAAAGCCTACTTGGTTGAGTTACTTAAAAGATTGTGTGCACTGTATTAAATGTCATTATAATGATATTCAAGTAACAGATATCATGTAGCTAATTATTCATAATTGAAAGCAGTGAGTAAATATAGCATAAAAAAGGAAAAGAATATTATAATAATAACAGCAGCAAAATATAAAAAACCAGCTATGTTGCAAAAAGTTGCAATCTGAACAAAACTATAAAAATAAATTGACTTTTAATCATATTATAAACATAAAAATAAATAGACTAATTTTGAAACATTTACGGATCCAACTTTACACCATGATGTCACCCTTTAAGGTTTCTTTCCACCTTCATAGTCTCTCCTTTGCTCGAGTACTTGACTTGAATCTAGCAAAGAGGAAATACCAAATGCAAAATAATAATAATAATAATAATAATAATAATAATTATTAAATAAAAACACAAAACCAATTACTTGAATCTTGCGAAGTGATAACCAAAAAAATTGCAAGAAAAAACATTAATATGCCTTACTGTTAGAATAAAGAATCTAGTACATGACTCAATTTCCATGTCATTATTATGATCAAAGAATAACCCCAATAACCTTTTATAAGTGCAACAACGGGTCGTCAAATCAAACGGGTTCGGGTCAAGGTGGGCCCATCATTAGGAGATCATGCACATATGAATCAGAACCCGACTATAATATATACAGAAAAAAGAAGAAGAAGAATTAATTAGATTACAGATTTGCAAGGTGACCTTTTTCTAAAGAAAATAAGTATTATTTATTACCATGGTCTCAACATAAGAAGAGGGAGAGTCCTCCACTTCCCAATCCGACTATGTTCTTCTTCAACCTGAAAATAGTTGTTTAACGAAAAATCAAATCGCTTACGGTTATTATATTCGTTTATGTTTGTCTGTGTTCGTTTACGTTTGTTCATATATGTTCATAGTAAACGAACATAAGGAAAGACTCATAATTAAATTGTAATAGATTGAAACTAAATAAAAAAAATAAATATGTATGTATAAAATCATACGGGTACTGATTTCGACGGCCTCATCTTGGGAGAGAGTGAGCATTCTACTTTTAATCCATAAGAAACTTGTAACATTTATGCCATCAATGGTTTTTCTGATGCAACCCTCTTTCATGTTGAACACCTTATAGTTTTGAGCCTGCCAAATACTCCACAGCGGCACAAAGAAAATCCTGTAAATAATCCTTTGTTTCTTATCATTCCCTGTAACCAAGAAATGGAAATCCAATTAATCTTTTAAGACTTGAGATAAAAGCAACAACCAATTTGCAAGAAACTTGATCATGCCCCATCTATTTCTAGAAACATTACAATGAATTAAAATATACTTCAAATCTTGGATGCCTCTCACAGTAAAGACCATTAGAATAGGAAGCTAATCTATAGAAGCTTTCAACCAAAAAAATTAACCTTAGTTGGAACCGAAGACTCCCTTTTATATGGAAAAAAAAACCCGAATCAATCCTACTCTCCAGTTTAAAAATGCAGATCCTCGGTAGAAAAGATATAGTCATTATTTTTAGACTATGATTTTTAAAACTTTAATAATTCAACAACCCACCAAATGTTCAATCTAATTCATTCAACTTGTCACAATTGTCATACTTGACATAAACAGATTATAGAACAGTAACACTAACTTGCTACATTAAAGAACCCACAAAACAAAAGAATTTTAATCAAAGTAAATCCCTAAATCAAAAGAATGCATGATAACACACACAAATTAATTGCAAAAAAATTGTAGATTCAATGGGTTCCATTTGATTCTGAAGAAGTTCAACTTGTTTAACATCATGGACAAAAAAATATAGTAAGTAATCAAACCATGTTCTTAAATCTGAATAACGATTTGTGATATTTAAGGTATTAAGCACCTTTATCCACATTAGTTTCTTCTTCAACATTAGGAATTTGTTGTGGATTAAGGGAAATTAACCAAACTTTTACAGTAATCTGTTTTAGTTTTAGTAATCGGTGGCTTAATACTTCTTAACCCCTACTTATCTTTCTTCCTCGAAACCTTTTGTGTCAAATTCTTCCCCGAAAACCATTAAAACTCCGTCCTACAAATTTCCATGATTAAAAAATGGACAGAAAAAACAATTATTTTTCCAAAAAAAAAAGGAATTTTATAAAATATCACATGCCCTATTGCTTTCTCTAAGATATATCCTGTTCATAAGTTTTCAAAGAACCAAGGATGTTGGATCTTAGTATTAATTTGGAGGTTATTCTTGTAACAGTTTTCTTTGCATTACATATCAATAGATTTTTATAGTTCAGTTGTGTTATGCGTACAAACGAAATTGATTTCACTTAATGTTTCAAGGTGGTTTTGATTTGTGGGGTGATAGTCAAAGCCCGCCTCAATTTAACCTGATTTCATTTTCACCAAAACCTATTTCGACACAAACCAAATTGATACTTTTAGAAAAACTGCTTGTATTGACCCGCACTTATTATGCTTAAAACTTGTTCTGACCGGAACCATATTAGCCCTTAACCAAACCTATTATGAGATAAGATCAACCAAAAAGACACACCAATATTAACAAAAACTCATTTATGTACTGTTAAATCATTCGAAAGCAGCAAGACAATATCACTTGGTGAACAGCATAAAAATTACAAATACTCAAAAATCTAACATAACTCAGAAAATTCTCTACACTTTCATGACTCAAAAGATTCCACCTATACCTCAAAATTCAATGTAATCCAAGAAAAAAAGAAGGATTTTGAATAAATTAAAGGGTAATCGTTTACCACGAATCTGAGTAGGCAGTTCCTAACTGGAAACTTTTTTCACACAAAAAGACACCAACATCAAAAATTTAAATCTTAGTCAATTAGTATTAAGATTCAAAAGCATCAAGACAAAAAAGATCAAAATTATTAACTTTCAGATATGTCATACAGGAAATTAATGATTGTAAATGAATAATTGATGAAGATGAACTGAAGTGATGGGTTAGTACCTCGCATCGACAAGTTGATCGCCGTGATCTCATAAAATTAATTATTATTGTTTCTCGTGAACTTGACGAATTTTATTTCTAAAATTACAGTATAATCTAGAAAAATAAGATGAAACCCAACCTAAAAATCTTGAATCAATGAAACTTGAGCATACATATCATCAGAGCCAGCCTCAGATAGGTTTCTTAAAAATAAGAGCGGTGTAGAGAAACTGATTACACCTCTGTGGAAGCAGTGTTTCGTTTTTATTAAAGAAAGAACGAATGAAAAACGTCACGATGACGGAGTAGCGGTGCAGTTGTGAGAACAGAGGAATGGAAGAGTTAGGGGTTGAAAGGATATTTTGATCCGATCCAAACCCATTAGAAAACCCATGACCCGCGAATTTTCAAGCTTAAACGGGTCAAAAACGGGTTAAATCAATTAGAGGTCACTCCTCAAGAATGAAGCAATCTGGTGACTTGATATGAGGTGAGGAGCGATCAGAGCGCGACACGTAAGATTTTATGGTAGAAAATTATATAGATAGTTAGATAGTTGAGGGATATTTTGAGAACTTGATGAGTGATAAGAACTCAATATAGACCACACATTTAATTAGATGAGTATAGGATATGTGGCTGAGATTAAATCTGTTAAAAAAATAAATCAGGAGAGAGAATATAGATTTTTGATGATTACACAAATTTAAATGCTAGTTACACATATTTAATAAGTCGATTCGGTGTGTAAAAAAATACTGTAATTTTTTTTACGTTACTTACACGTACATAGTACATACTACATATGTGTAAAAAAAATCAAAAAAAATATTGTTACGTTTTAGTTCTTTCGAATTATTAAAACACAATGTGGTTCTAAAAAAATAATCATATATATATAATTACTCGAAATTATTTTTTTTTATAAAATACAATGTAGAAGTACTCCCTGATCACTCTGCGTCTAAACTGAGTACTTGGAACTTCCTGGTCAATCGACTTGGGAGTATCTTACGACTTTTAAAACCATGGTTCTGAGTTGCATTATACTTGTTATCATGTTTATTTAAATTATAAATTTTCATTTAACCTTTTTTAGAATGATTCATTCGTGGTGATGTCTAGGGTTAAGTATGCAAACCATGTGACAAACAAAAAGTTTGGTGTTGTCTAGGGCCATCATACTTTTTGTATAGTACGTAATGATACATAAGGACGAGTTTTGGATTTTGCGATCCTCTTTAGCATACATTAGCTGGTTTATTACCCCAACTACGAATATGAGTGACAATTTTTGAAAAGACATGTACACGAAATGAAAAATATCCAGGTTTTGTACGATATTCTAGTTTATTTGTTTGATTAAACGGGTTACTTTTGGGTTGACTTGTTTAAATCATACCATAAAAACAGTAGGGAACCACCAACATGCTTGATTAAATATACCATTCAACTCATTTTTAAAGCATAATTACTACCTATCAGCCTGTTTGACATGTTAATATAAATGGGTCAGATCAGTCATGTGCGAGTTAACGACTTTAAGTTTGTGGGAGACAGGGTTTATACATTTTCACGAATAATTTATCGTCAATAAAATTAACACCAGAAAATAAGATTTTGTTTTGTGTATATGGGTGTGGGATGGAAGTGAGATTAAGATTTTGTTTTGTGTATATGGGTGTGGCCTTTTTAGTCGTTCTTCAATTTCTATCTACATTATATATAATATATAAGTGATTGACAAATTAAAACAGTAGATTTTATGAGTTTGATAACTTGCAATACATTAGGTATATATTTAAGTATAGATAAAATTAGCTTTTACACATATCTATTGATAAAAAGCATAAATAAACATGTTATAGTTCAAAAGGTTGTCCACATTCTCATATAATTACATATTGTTTAAACTATTATATAATACAATGTACAACTAAGATGACTCACAGAAGATACTCTAAATATGTGACTGGGATATTCATATTATATAACGTGAATGTGAGTAGATAAAAGAGAAAATACATGTACGGGTTTGGAATTGGTATGTTTGGTATTTTGTACCTGTTTGGAATATATAGGGGTTTAATTGGGATTTTTGTATTTAATATATAAAATAAATTCTCCAACCATGTTATTATTGAACAAGTACCAAACATTTTTTCAATATTAAATAATATAACATCCAAGACTCGAACCAAGAAACAAATTACTTAAATTTGGCGACCGAATTAGAGTGCTTCAATAGTATCTTATCATTAAATTGGTGACATATTTGGTACTTTTACTAATTTGGTACCCCCACGTAACTGTGCAGGTACCGATACCTGGACTAATTCAGGTTGTTTGTTACTCTCATTGATAACGGTTTCAAGATCGTCGAAGATTTGGAAAAAAAAAGAAAAACAAAGTGGTACAAAAACGGGTAACATACGGAAATACCCGTACCATACCGAAAATTTTGGTACGAATATTGGTACATGTTTTTATTGATTTTTAGTACGAGTACAATCAGGTACAGGTATGAATACATGTATAGTCAATTGCAAATTACATCAACGAATCAACAAACCCTAAGAAAATTTCAATTTGGGGGAAAGAGGATTTGGTGAAGAAACCCCAACCTACAGGAGGCAACGGTTTATGCATTTATAAAAATGTTTTATCCTATAAAGATATCTTGTATACCACCATCATCGTTTAACCCACAATTACAACAACTTCTAATTTTTCAATCAAAGTAATACCCCCATAGTATCCAGTACAAAAACATTGTTATATATGACGAAGTAACTATCAATTACATGTGTATCAATGGTGAATGAGTAGTGAAACAATTAGCTGGAGAAAAACTAACCGGTTCCGCGACGCCGTCGAATCATCGATACCGTCGCCATAGAAGGGTAACGAAACCGTAGGTCATCCTTTTCTCTCCCTTTGTATTTGAACGATCCGTTTCCGGAGATGTCATCCCGTCGATTACAGCCGCCCCCAAGTAGGTTCAATTCAATTGGCACGTGAATGGTTTGTCGCAATGCTAGCCGTTGAATGCCTTGCACGTGAATTTATAAAATTACCCATTTACTGTGGCAGTTAGGTTTTCTTTAATATATAATATAATAGTATAATTGTACTAGTTTTAGTCTCCCAGTATTACGGGGTTGTTTTATATTATTCGTTTATAATATTTATATATTATTTTGGATTTTAATTTATTTATTGTAAGTAAGTTAATAATATACTTAGAAGTTGATAAAAATGTTCACAAATAAATTAAACGTTATAACTCGGTTTAAAAGTTATCCAGGTTTAGTGAGACCAATGATCCGCTTATTTTTTTATTGTTAAATTGTTTTTTAATTTATAAATAATATCGACTTTACAAATAACAGATATTAATTTTTAATATATCCTTATTCTATAGGATTTTCATATCAAATATATGGTGAGATTAATTTTTAATTTAATTAGATATTATAACCCGTTTAAGGGCTATCTGAGTTTGGTGAGACCCATACCCGTGAATTCAGGTCAAATGCATGAGAAAACTCAATTTACAAATAAAACAATCTGGTAGTTTGATAGAATATAAGGAGCAACCAGAGAGTTTTTAAAGGTTTCGTTAATATATATTTAAGATTTAACGATTAATAAAATTGTTTTGTAAAATAAAAGCATATTAGAGTTTTTTTTATTTGCAATCTTCAACAATATACATAGCATAATATGCTGGCGATAACATTTAAAATTATATCATTTTCAATCTTTATTCTTTAAGAAACACGCTTTGTTGTTAATTTTTGAATTTTACCAAGTTTTTTGGATTTCACCAAGTATGTTGTGAAATATATTCTAACAACATATATTAGTATAATATGTAAATATTTATTTTTATAAAAATGAATAGATATACTATAAATAGAGTTTAAAGAAAATTAATAATTTAATAATATTATAGATATAATATAAATGAAATGTAAAAGGAAAGTAAATAATTGATGATCATTGACATATATTAGTTTTTGAGTTGATCTATGACATATATTACTTTTGGAGGGAAAAAAATTATGAGAATTAACCACAAAGTGACATTTGTTCACAATTATTTTACTTTATTGGAATAGGTAGATTTCATGTAAACAAATTGATAATCTACACGTGTATCAAAGTGAATGCATCTACCAATAATAATAAAAGAAAATAATTTTAACACATGGCATTATGAGATTAACTCTTACTATCAAATTCCCGCCAAAATCAATTTTATTCTATTGATGGAAAAGAAAAAAAAATCTTGGTTATAAATATAGTATTGATTATAAATTCAGCATACCGTATTAATTGGTCAATTGAATTATTAATGCTATAAATTATATTCTAAACATACTTAATATAAAAAAAATTATTAATATAATAATTACGTGTCTAGATATACATCTTCATATTAAAGAAAACTATAATAATTTTTTAATTTTTATTACAAATATATAGCCTTAAAAATCATAAAGAAATTTTTCATCATTTATATTTATTATAAGACTACTGTGATAGTTGAACAATAGTATGTTTATAAGGATAATATGAAAGCTGTTCAAAAAAATATGTCTTTTTTGTCTATGGTCGGGTATGGAATGTATAACATTTTTGTGAAAAACTTTAGCTACATCTTTCACATCGAAATCCCTCATTATTTTAAATGTTGCTTCCAATGACATTGCTTTATTATTGCATACCGATAGTAGAACAACCCATTTTCAATTTAAATTTCAAATATATTTTATGATATAAAACAACTATATTTATAATACAGTTTTTTTACATAACATAAAGAGACTTAATTATGTTTCTTTTATTTGTATTAAATTATTCAATGTAATTTATACACAAATTTATTCCGTGTAATACACGGGTTTCTACTGTTAGTTATTAATATTAAAGTTCATCATTATATTATTATCACATTTATGAGATATTCACTAAACGGGTTTCTTGGTTATTATTGACTGAACTGATACGGATAGTTTAGAAAAGTGTAGGGACTCAAAATATAAAATTAGATTCACGAAACCCTTGTGTATTTTTCATTTTGTATTATGTTTTTTTTATGAATATATAATAACGAGTGTTTTACCCGGCGCATTGCGTCGGGACAGGTTGGCAAAACCCGGACAATGGTAAAATCAAAGCAAGTGGTAAGTCGACGTGAACTTGTGAGTTTTGGTTACGTTCGTTATAGTATCGGAACTGAAACCAAAAACAAAACAAAACAATATAAAACGCTGATGGACCGATGGGGTGGCTTCGATTAGTAATACTCGGGCGTTGAGGTGATGAGTCTACGCAAGTTTGGTCAATCCCTGTCACCTTCGTTATGGTACCAGAACTAAAACAAAAACAAAAACAAAATTGGCATTATCGGTTTTGTTAAGTTCGTTACGGTACCGAAACTAAAACAAAATGCGGTGAATCTACGTGAATTCGATCGGTTTCACTTAACAGCACAACCATCCGCCCTACACCAAAGTTAATGTTGAAAAACAACCATTTTCACGTATACATGAACATAAATAACACACTTAAAAAAAACAAAACCATAAACAACTTGAAAAAAGTTACCATAAAATAACACCAACTTGGAAAAAGTTACCATAAAATAACAAATTTGATTAAAAAACCAAAGTTGAATCACAGTAGGATTCGAACCCTGGTTGCAAACCGGCATAGATACTTCACAAAAACTACACAACCATCCAACCAACCCAAACATAGATGCTCAAGTACAAAACCAATATTACATATAAAAAACAAACGAAACCCATTTTGTGACACCAAACTTCTTAATTATATTATAGTAATAATTAAGAACATTCTCATTCTTAGGCCCTTCATATAATTGTGAATTAAGAACATTCTCATTCTTAGGCCCTTCATATAATTGTGAATGAGTTATGTATTTTATATAGAATGGTTGTGAGTAGAAAAGTTAGAATTTTTTTTTGTTGATCGGTAATTTGGAGAAACACTATTCATTCTATATAATTGTTTAATGTTTATTAAAAATTGCTGTTAGTGGAGGAAAGAGAAAGCGTAACAATAAAAGTATAAAAAAAATTATCTAATTGAAAATAAGAAAGAAACTATAGTGTTTTTAATGTAATTATAGAGATAAAAACACTGCTAGAAATTCTCTAAGTTTTTATGTTATTAATCTAGTCCAAACATGTACTTGAATCGATATATTTTCCTAGTCCATAATATATATATATATATATATATATATATATGGGTGGGGATCTAGAGATAACTTCTCTTAAAGAGAGAACTAGAGAACTAGTAAAGAATTATTTTAACTATTTTTAATAAATTATTTTGTGATTTTTTTTCTTTCCTCATTCTAATAACATGATATTGTTCCTAACAAAAAAAAACGTCGATGTAATGCATATTTGCATTAATGTGTATTGTATATATAAAATAGTGTTTTATTGCATATAATTCAACACAAATACATTATCTAATACACACTATTGAATATATGCAAATACAACACTAATAATTGTATGCAAAACACATTATTGCATATAGGTAATACAACACTAATGCAAATATGCACTATATCGATTTTTTTTAATTTTTGTATATAATATAACACTATTGCAAATATACAATAAAAACAACTATATATATGCTATTCAATACTATTTCAAATATCAAAATGCACACTATTGCACATATGCATTATAAAAAAAGTCGAAGTATTGCATATATGCATTATAACGTTTATTTTTTTTATTTTTTTTAATTTTTTTTTGTGGTAAAGAATAACAACATATAAGCAGGATGAAAGAAAAAAAATTTTAATTTTTTTAATTAAATAAAAAAATACTTCATTATTAGTTCTTTAGTTCTCTCTATAAAATAGAGTTCTCTCATGATCCTCTCCTACATATATATATATATATATATATATATATAGCAAGGTTATAATAAGAAGTAAAATTTTCCTAACAAGTGTAGAAAATGTGTTTCACCATTAGATTTAATAAAACACACCGCACAATAAACACACTTTCCATATCCATCGTCAGATCAACATATCTCATGCACCAGATCACTTTTTAGACACACTCCACTTCTTTTTAACCTCAATATATATATATATATATTGTTGAACCTTACAAATAACTAAGGACCAAATATCAAACAACTGTTCTACCATTTTGTTAGTTGTCACTAATGACCAGGCAAACTGCATACATAAAAGGACTAAAGACACAATAGTTGTTCTGCCGTTTTTTTAGCTGTCACTATCACCTTTAGCTCATCAGTAGTTTTACACTTTTATAGAATGCAGAAGAGTGTCTCTTCTTCATTAGCACTTTTCACGTCACAATACTCACCTGATTCGTGTACTTTTGTACTTAAAAATTAATGTGAATGATGAGATAAGGTTGATGGGGAGCAATATATTGTAATCATTCGATTATAGATAATGCATAATTGTTCTTCCATATGAAACCTATTAATTAGCTTTATGATTTATCCTGTTTAAGTTGTTTGTTTCATAGACTAATTGAATCATACTTCAAATATGATTTCAATTAAAGCGATACTAATATGTTCTAAGGATTGGATCAGTTGTTTACTGTTCTATTGATTGTGAATTGGGTTAAAGTAAGCTTAGATTAAAGATCTACAATCCAAACAAGTGGTATCACATCATAGGAACTCTGAATTTGATCTTACAATCAATTTAGTATCATAGATCTAAGTTCAATTGGATATTTCCAATTGAGGATTAAGAAAGGTCATAAATTTGTTTCATACCCTGTTATTATTGAAAAACCAGTTGAAATGAGAATCATGTCGTTCGTACAAGATCCTCATAAGGCCGGTTCAATCTCCAAACCACCCATGCTGGTTCGAGGTCAATATAAAATATGAGCTCAAAGAATTCTCCACCATCTATGCATCTAACACTGGTTGTTAGAGATCTATAGTTCATGGGCCTCATTCCCCTGAAACTGTTGATTCGTTGGATTAAAAAAAAGCGATCAAGAAGGATCCCAAGGATTATTCTGATAAGAATCTATAGAAGTTTGAATAGGATTCCAAAGCTCATGCTATACTAGCCATGGCAATTCCAAATGAAATTTATGACGGCCTAATTCATCACAATTCTGGTACGGCATTGTGGGATCCACTAAAATAACAATATGGTGGTACCCCAAAAGTCCTCGAGAGTACTCGTGAAATTCTCAGCCATCAGCATGTAGCATTTTGTCAATTATGAGGAGAGAGTTTAACTTAAAAATATGAACGATTCTCAACTTTAATAAGTGAATTGACAATGGTTGATGTTACTTTTACAAACTCTGATCTTAACAACTGATATCTGAGATCACTTCCAGAAATTTGGAAAATCACACTATCATAGTAAGAACTTCAACGAATTTTCAATATCTGAGTCTGAATACTCTCCATGGTATGCTACTTACCTTTGAAAGAGAGATATGTCAAAGGAAGAAGTTGATTACTACTGGTAAATCAACCGATGATTTAACCATTGGATCAACACTTCTATGTCAAGAGACTCAATATGTCCAAACTTCTGATCAAGGTTATTACTACCACATAGGCATAATAACTTGCATTGAATCAGCAGTTGACAATCAAGTATTTGTTGTTCAAGAGAATCCCCCACATTTGTTTGACAATATCTCATTCTTTATGAAAGATTTGCAACGCATAGATCCAATTGATCTGGAGAAAAAAGGAAATTTTGAACTCCTTGGCATTATTGAAAGTCAAGACAAACAAGTTATACAAAAGGACAGGGAGGAAATTCCCAGAAATCAATAATATGACAAAAGTGGGCTATGATAAGGCGAAAATGACATGTTATAAGTGTGACAGACTAGGACAATTTGCATAGGAATGCCGAACTCAGTCACATCCTAGTCACAATCATGTCCAGCCTTTAATAACCAATCCAAGTTCAACTCTCCAGCCTCATTCACAGCAAGAATCCTTCAATAACCATTCCACATCACATTTTGTTCAAACCTCAAACGTGCCTAATACTGGTCCTCAATATCAGTATCAATATGCACCAAAACCTTAATCCGTACAGCAGATGCTATTTGTTCAATATCCTTTGTGCCACCTATGAATACACAAGTCCAACCTACCATGGTCATCCAACCTGGACCATCTTCTTCTAGCCATGATAGCAGTAAATCAAGTTTCTTCAAACAAAGAATTTGTTAACTGGAGTAGTTTGCCAAAAGAGTTGAGCATAAAAGATATGACTCTTGTAGTTATTTATGTACAATCAAGTGAAAAATGGGAGATAAAGAATGATTTCAAAAATGAAATCATTCAAGTGCTGATGACAAGTGATGTTCCATCAGATTCACAAACTGGTGATGCAAAAGCATTTCAAACTGTTGTTGATGAGGTAACATATGAGATTTGTCAAAAGTTATGCTCTAATGACTACTGAAATATCCTAATTAAATATGAAATTATTTATGTGTGTGCATATATACATATATAAATTAATATCAACAATGATAGTAAAGAACATATCTATCTATATATGAATATACATCAATGAGAATAATAACAATAACAAAAGAAATAAGTAGACAAATAAATGGGGCAATATGTATGCATAAACATCCTACTCTATCTCAGTAAGATTTTGTAAATAAATTTGCAATAGTAAATGCATATAAAAGAAGATATTCAAATTAATTGAAATATAAACACAAACAATAATAATACATGACCACTCCTTTCAAAAATTTCAAGCTCCATCATTTCTAACTTTCAAACAAGGAGTTGGTACACCCTCAAAAGTCAAAATAATAATAGCAAATAATACTTCTTCAACACCTGCTTTATCATTATATTTCTTTTCTTGTACGCTCACAAAAATGATGCAGATATCACCATAGTCATAGCACCATTATTTAAACATAATTTCTTTCGTGAAACACCATGCCTTCATCATTATCCTTTCACTTTAGGTTCACAGGATACTTTGATGCAGATATCACCATAGTCATAGAACCATTCAGTTAATTATTACTTGCTTTTGAGCCTTAATATTCTGTGCTGGGCATTCGTATCATTCCGTAAATCTTTTTACACTTTAGGTTCACAGGATACTTTGGGCGGGATCAAGAGAGAAGCTTAAAACTTAGGAATAATCTGAAGATGTTTGTTAGGGTTATGCTATATGAATTTTGGACTTAGTATCCGAACTATCAGTAGTATGTACCTTTGACTCTAATGAAGTAATGGAATTATGTCTTTTGTCTCTGTATACCTCTGTACATTGTGACACGTCAGCCCATCCGGGTTGGGGTGTTACAGTTATGGTATCAGAGCAAAGGCTCTTTTCTGTAGAAAATTGAAGTATTAGAAATTAAAACTTGTGACGATTGGGTAGACATTTAGGTTTGATCTAAATAGGTTAGGAACCTCGTTATGTATCTTTATTTTCTCTCTTTCCGATGTATATTCTAACCCTATTGACATCTTTTTAGATGCCACATCGTCGTCAAACCCGCAATACCAGTCGTGCGGCTAATGATTCGGCTTCGAATGAAACTCAGGTTGATCAAAGCATGGCTTCTGCTATTAATAAAGATTTTGCTGGACTACTTACGAACCTTGTTGCACAAACAGTGGAGGCAGTTATGAAACAAACTCAGGGGCTGTTTGGTTCATTCAGATCTGAATGAATCAGGTCTGAATGAGCTTCTGTCCCATTCAGCAGCAACAACAAGTCTGAATGATTCAGACATAAGTTTAACCATTCAAGTGTTTTTCTGTTTTGAACCAAACAGTTTAAAGTCTGAATGCATCAAATGTTTACATCTGAATGGTTCCATTCAGATGTAAACAAACATCCCCTCAATATGAAGGACGCGCTAATGCTACTCCTAATTCTGGAGATGTGATTGGTGAGAATGCCACTACTGAAGGCATCCATGTGTGGCTCCAGAGATTCCAAAAATAGAAGCCTTGATCTTTTAGTCATGCTGCTGCTCCTTAGGAAGCACGAAACTGGATAGCACACATTGAGAAGGTCTTTGAAGTATTAGGAGTTACGGATCATTACAAAGTCATATTAGCCACCTACAAACTAGAAGATAATGCACAAACTTGGTGGGAAGGTCATAAGCAAGTCAAAGGAAGAGACACTTATGCTACTACTCTTGCATGGGTTGACTTTTGTACCCTCTTTTATGAGAAGTATTTCTCTACAGCTGATAGAGAAGCTTACGTAAGGGGATATGCTGTTATACGAAAGATAGATGATGAGCCAGCTTCGGATTTTATGACTCGATTCTCAAGATTGGCTGGTATTATTAAGAGTGCGGCGGGCTCAGCACAGGAGCAGGCAGAAAAATGTAAATGGGCAGTCTGTGATCGCATTCGAAAGTCAATCATGTTTATGAAGTTCAAAGACCTTACCGAGGTAGGTGATGCCATTAAGACCTTTGAACTCGAGAGTAAATAATTCTTGTCACGAGCTGGAAAAAAATAAGAAAAGAGACCGAGATAGGCTACCCAAGCAGGCTATGGTTCAATCATCCTCTACCGCTCCACAACATCAGGACCATATGGCTCAAGCAAATCGAAACCTTGGCAATCAAGCACGTCCATAGTAACCTAAACCCCAAAACTAGTATCCTGCTCAGAATCAGATTCAGCCGTATATAGGACCGATTAGAGCTCAACCACTGAATCAATATGGAATCTCAAACCAGACTACGAGCTCTACATGTAACTTTTGTGTCAAGAAACATGGGGGCACTTGTCATAGAGCTACGGGGGCATGCTTCAGGTGTCGCCAGATGGGGCATATGATTAGAGATCGTCCTAAACCAGATATAAAGGAGACTACTGGAGGAAAAGTTGCACCACTAAACATTAGGGGAAGAGTGTTTTCACTTTCTGCTACTGATGCTGCTAATGCTCAAGGTACTGTATTCAAAACCCTTCAACTCGGTGAATATAATTTCTATGTGTTATTTGATACAGGTGCAACACACTCTATAGTTTCTTTGTTATTTACTAATACCTTCCGATTAGACCAACCCCATTAGATCCCACTCTAACTATTTCCACTCCGATGGAGAATTCGATCATAATCACACACGTTATAGAGACTGTCTGATCCGTGTTGAATCCGTCGTGTGTTACGTGGATCTATTTCCGATGCATATGTATGACTTTGATGTTATCCTTGGAACGGATAGGTTAAACCGTCATCGTGTGACTATTGATTGTTATTCCAAACGTGACGAATTTGGTTATCTTAGTTGTCCTAAACTTGTCTATCAGGGTATTGTAGCCCACATGACTCTTAAGATAATTTCCGCGCTCAAAGATCATAAGCTTATATCACATGCTTGTGCTGGATTCTTAGCCTCGATTAAAGATAGCTATGGTATACGAAAATGCATTGATAACTATCCTGTTGTTTGCAAGTACCCTGATGTGTTTCTGGAAAAATTACCAGGACTACCACCTGATCGTGGGATTGTGTTCACTATTGATTTAATCCCTGACGCTGAGCTGATTTCAAAAGCGACATACCATATGGCTCTATTAGAATTAAAGGAACTAGGGAGCAATTGCAAGAATTGCTAGAATTGGGATTCGTAAGACCAAGCGTCTCACTATGGGGTGCACAGGTCTTGTTCGTAAAGAAGAAGGATAGTAGCATGCGTTTATGTATTGACTACTGAGAGTTGAATAAGATTACCATTCGAAATCGGTACCCTCTACCTTGTATAGATGACCTTTTCGACCAACTTCAGGGAGCTTACTTCTTCTCAAAAATTGATCTGAGGTCAGGTTATCATCATCTAAAGATCAAGAATGAGGATGTTCCTAAAACTGCTTTTCATACTCGCTATGGTCATTATGAGTTTTTGGTTATGCCTTTTGGGCTAACCAATGCTCCTACAGTTTTCACGGACTTAACGAACCGAGTATTTCATGATTTCTTGGATAAATTAGTTATTTTTTTCATCGACGATATCTTTGTATATTCTAGAACTAAAGAAGAGCACGAGGAATACCTGCATAAAGTGCTTGGGATGTTGCGATAAAAAAGGTTGTATGCAATATTATCAAAATATGACTTTTGGTTCAACCAAATTGCATTCCTTGGTCATATAGTATCCGCAGAAGGAATCAAGATTGACCCTGCCAAGATTGAGGCAATTACAAATTGGCTTAGACACACTTCTGCTATGGAAGTTCGAAGTTTCTTAGGCCTAGCCGGCTATTATCGAAGATTTTTAGAAGGATTTTCTGTCATTGCCTCACCTCTTACGCAGTTATTGAGGAAAGAAGTAAAGTATTCTTGGAACGAGCAGCGAGAAAAGAGTTTCGAAGAATTGAAGAAATGACTCGTATCTTCTCCGATAGTCACTCTTCCTTCTGGATCATGAGGCTTCCAAATCTACAGTGATGCTTCAAAGAAAGGCCTTGGTTGCGTGTTGATGTAATATGGTAAAGTCCTTTCTTATGCCTCACGCCAATTAAAGCCGTTTGAAATTAATTATCCGACGCATGAATTGGAGTTAGCCGCTGTAGTCTTCGCGTTGAAAATTTGGCGTCACTTTCTCTACGGAGAGACTTGCGACTTATTCACTGACCATTAAAGCCTCAAGTATATATTTACGGAAAAAGAACTGAATATGAGGCAAAGAAGGTGGTTAGAACTCTTAAAAGACTATGACGCAAATATTCAGTACCATCCGAGAAAAAGCTAATGTATTAGCCGACGCGTTGAGTAGAAAGAGTTTTGGTACTGTATCTTGTCTTCAAATCCACCCTCGTATAATCTATGATCTGGATAGATTGGGTGTCGGTATTCAGGTTGGTGATTCTAAAGGTTACCTAGCTAGAATGCAAATCGACCCGATTTTATCATCGGATTAAAGATGCACAGGGGTATGATGTTGAATTATGGGTGATAGTGCAAAACCTCGGGGTATGCAAACAATCGTAATTCCTAATGGATGAGCATGGTGTAATTTGGTTTGGAAAAAGATTGTGCGTGCTAGATGATTTTGCTCTGCATGAGTCGTTACTAGCTGAGGCACATAACTCACCATTCTCTATTCACCCGGGATCTACAAAGATGTATCGAGACTTACGTCAAAACTTTTGGTGGAGTGGTATGAAGGAAGACGTTGCGAAATACGTAAGTAGATGACTCACTTGTCAACAAGTAAAGATTGAGCACCAGGGTGCTAGTGGTTTAATCCAGCCGTGGGAAATTCCTGTATGGAAGGGTGACGAGATTTTTATGGATTTTGTTATGGGTTTGCCGAAGACCTTTAAGAAGAATGATACTATATGGGTAGTTGTTGACAGACTATCTAAATCATCACACTTCTTACCTATTCAAGAACGATTTTCAGTGAGTAACTTATCCGAAGTATTCCTTCAGGAACTAACGAAAAAGTCACCGTTTCTTGAGAAAAGTTGAAAGAAGCTCAAAGTCAACAACAGAGTTATGCAGATCAGCACCAACGGGTACTCGAATTTCAATTCGGCGATCATGTGTTTCTGAAAGTATCACCTTGTCGTTGTGTTCGTAGATTCGGTACTAAAGGAAAACTTAGCCCTCGTTATATCGGGCCATTTGAGATTCTCGAGATAATTGGAGAAGTACATGTGTGGTGCATAACTATTAGGAGGCGTATTGATATATCCTAGTTTAGTCTCAGTCCCAGTTTCAAGAAATGGTTGTGGGTATGTCGACTTACGCCATTTCGAGTGATTGACATACATGAGTGGACCTCTGTATGTCGTCACATATTATCCGACTCAGTTATGCTTATGGGTACATCTGTATGATATGTTTCAGTTCATTTATTTCAATTATATGATTTTAATCGGTTATATGTTATCATATATAGTGATATTGTATTTAGTTAATTATTACTTGCTTTTGAGCCTTAATATTCCGTGATGTGTATTAGTCTCATTCCGTAAATCTTTTTACACTTCAGGTTCATAGTATACTTTGGGCGGGATCAAGAGAGAAGCTTAAAACTTAGGGATAATCGGAAGATGTTTGTTAAACTTATGTTATATGAATAATATGTATTTTAGACATAGTATCTGAACTATCAGTAGTATGTACCTTTGACTCTAATGAAGTAATGGATTATGTCTTTTGTCTCTGTATACCACCATACATTGTGACACGTCCGCCCCTTCGGGTTGGGGTGTTACAACTACATCATTGCATTTTCAAATATTAAACTTGCAACTCTAAAATGGATAAAAAAAGTTGCTAAACTTGAATCCGTAGTTTCAAAATCCACAAATGACCTAAAGATCAAGTTAAATGAAAAAGAAAAGGAGATTTTAAAATTAAAACATGTTTTGTAAAATAAAATTATATCTAGAGAATTTATTGAAAAAATACAATGAGTGTAACAAAATATTAGAGCAAACTCAAATAAATTGTGGTAAATGGATTGAATCCAACAAAGGATTTCAAATGCTGCTAAGCCAACAACCAAGCAACATTGTAAAGTTTGGTATATGATATAATCATACCGAGCCACCTCATAATTATGCTATTATTAGCACTAAAAATTGTGTTAATGAACTTGAGGAAGATGTTCCATCAGTTATTTTACCAAATGTTGTTTCATTAAAACTTGCTAGTCATGATGAGATGAGAAACTGGTATCAAACAACTGTTACATCACAAGGGTTCAAACCAATTTCATTTGCTGAATTGAGTCATCACAAATCAGTTGTTGATCAAAACTCATCGCCAGGTTCTTAAAATTTGGATAATTTTGCCAAACTCTTGTTTCAAGATGGAATCTGTAATTGGCATCAAACAACTAATTCACTCAACGAATTCAAAGAGGTACTATCACAACTTTGGACAGTCAAAGGTCAAAAGTTGACCACAATCCATTAGTAATTTCATGAACAACTGATGATTCAATCACAAAACAATTGTTTCATCTCAAACGGCTGATGTTCCATCAGTTGTTTCAATGAGAGTTGAATAAAATAGACTAGTTGCAACTGCACCTGCATTGTTCCTAGATCAGTTGTTACTCAAGTTAAAATAAATGATTTAGAGTTATATCAAACTGAAATTAATTCAACCTCTGTACCTGGATACAAGTCACCAGGAACTGTAGTTGTCGATATATTGGGTGTGACTAAGAAAAAGAAAACTAAAAATTGACAAAAGAAGCATTTGTTTCCAAATCCATGTGATGTATGCAAGAAAAACAATCATCTAACTATAGATTGTAAATTTTTAAAAGTTGTCCATCACAATTAAACTGTTATGACTCTTGATGTTTTAATCAAAAGTTAAAGTCCTACACCCAAGAAGAAAGTTCAGTTTGAGATTGTTGAAACACCTGCTACCACACAAAACTGTAGTTCCAAATAATCGACCAGCAATCTAACAAAGTGCCAAGATCAATTTGTTAACGGAAAATCAGAAACAGTTGATGAATTTTGTATAGAATCTTTAATAGAAAATTGATTTGTCTTCCTCAATTGAGCAACCCAAGACCAAGAGGGCTTGGGTTAATCATTCTAACTAATCTTCTTTATGTGTGCAGAGAGCCATTACATGCATAGAAAGTTTATGATATGTGGATAGTGGAGGTTTTAAGCACACGTCATGATGCAGATCTCTTCTCTCTGAATTCAATAAACATGGAGCAGGAGTTGTATCCTTTAGGAATGATGAAAAAACAAATGTTCTAGGACCAGGTAAGTGGAAGAAAGTAAGTTGATATTTGATAATGTGAATATAATAGACAAATTGAAATTCAAATTTTTAAGTGTATCATAAATGTGTGATAAGGGATATGGTTCTTTCTTCCTAAGAAAACATGCAAAATTATCAACTCCAATTGTGCTATGCGAATTGAAAAACTAATTGCAGAAAACACTTTGTTAACAACAGATAGAGTGGTAATGTCTATGTTGTAGACATGTATAAGAATAAAATATTCCTATTGCAATATGTTTTCTTAATAGAGCATCAGTCAAAGAAACAAACTTATGGCATAGGAGATTGGGACATGTTAATTTGCAAACAATTAACAATCTAACCAAAAAACAACTGGTTAGAGGTCTACCTGTTAAAGAATATGTATGTGACAAAAACTGTGTTGCTTGTTTAAAAGGCAAAAAACACAATGTTTCATATAAATCCATAGAAGATTCCAAAACTACTATTCGGTTTGATCTCTTGCACATGGACATTTTTGGACCAGTTAGAATACTGAGTCTTGAAAGAAAATGTATTGTCTTGTGATTGTATATGATTACTCAAGATTCACTTGGACATTCTTCTTGCACTCAAAGGATGAAACAACCAAAAAGATCAAAAACTTTATTGTACAACTGGAGAAACAATTTGATCTACCAACCAAAATTCTGAGAAGAAACAATCTAACTGAATTCAAGAATGAAGTGCTAGATACCTTTCGTATCTTCGAACGCATTTTCAGACGTTTCAGAATTTCAACACAGCCTTAGCAAAATGGAGTTGTAGAAAGAAAGAATAGGACACTCATTAAAACTGCTAGTCCATGCTTGCTGATTTAGGGCTACCATTATATTTTTGGGTTGAAACAATCAACACTACACGATATGTTCAAAATAGGATTTTGATAAATCAAAGACATGAGAAAACAACCTATGAAATTTTTTATAAAATCAAACAATTAATATCCTTTTTCAAAGCCTTTGGTTGCCAAAGTGGATTGTGGTTACTTTCTAGGCTATTCCGAAACTTCTAAAACTTATAGAGTTTTTAATTCTAGAACAAAAGCTATAGAAGAAACATTAAACGTTAAATTTAATAAAATGCCTTATTTAAAGTTCCTAATGATCCTGCTGATCTGTTCAATATTGATGTCTTATTTAAAGTTCCTAAAACATATTCAAATTACATATTCAGAATTATTCTAAGTGTAAAACAAGTCTCCCGGGTAGGCTTTGCAACAATCTTCATTTTCCGAGCAGGCCGTGTGCTCTGCCATCCTTCAGGACTTGGTAACATAGAAGTGTGCCCGGGATCAGTTTCCGGGTAGACTATACTTGAAGAGTATTTTACCAAGTAAAATACTCATCGGGTAGACTTCAATCTTCTTGACTTTGCCAGACTTTGCCCGACAAACCCTTACGAGCAACCTTGTTCTTCGATGGTCCATTCAACTCATTGCTAGAGAATAACTTATTAGCAAAGTGTGCTCGGTAGCACTGTTCCTTGCTTGAGTTGAACCTTCCCCGATGTTACCTAGAAATATTTCATTAAAACATCAAGCCAACTTGGACCATAATTATTAATGAATACCTTGCCCAGTCTTCCAATCACTTGGCTTCATGAGCTTGGTTAACCAAAAGCTTATTCGGGAGTGAACTTTACTTGGCTCTGAAGAACATATTTGCTTGATAAAGTGAACCTTGCTCGGATCTGCATAATTTGCAAACCCTGCTCGGATATCCACTAAAGAAGACTTCTTGAAGATAACCTTGCCCGATAGACAAAATATCGTACCCGGCTAAGTAAAAGCTTGCTCGGAGGTCTAAGGTGTGCCTGGATCCATACTTAGCGAATTCTGAGGAGGTTGAAAAGATTCCAATCTTCCATATATCTCACTTTGGTCAAATCTTTGACTCAACAATCTCCCCCCTAGATTGGAACACCTCAGCTGACCCAAAACATTTCTATGGTTACTTACACTTAGTCAAAATACAAATCAAATCAAAATCAAAGTACATATTCATAACTTAAACAAGTTACATAATCAAAATTCTGTCCGAAGACATTACATAACAAAGCGTAATCTATGAATCTTGTCTCTTCCTTGCATTATGGGCGGCTTGTCTTCTGTTTACTATTACTGATGCAGCTCTCAGCCTAAAGATATCAAGGATTTGGTAGTGAGTATGACTTTCTGGTATGACCAAATCCCTTATATCCATCAGATCCTCATCATGCAAGTAAGTCAAGTCTTCATCCTTCTTGATTATCCCCAGTATTTTTCCATCAGAGTTTCTCAGCAAGTAATGGCCAACATTTTCTTTGTATTCAACTTCAGTTATAATGCCATTTCTTTGAACTGTGTAGTTGGGGCGTGTCATTCTTCTTTCAAGGATTATGCATGTGTTCATGTTTGACAAAGGATTTCTGTCTCTGACATTCATTTGGTAGTACAGTTCAGCCTTGTCCATTTTCTTTAACTTCTCTGACCTTTTTGATCTGTGAAGTTGAATCATTCTCCAACTTCTTTTTTCTTTTAAGAACTTGAAAACCTTGTCAGCTTCTTCCTTCAAAAACTTTGAGAGATAATTCATTTGCCTTCCTACCATCTTGTTTCTGTTTCTATAATCATACAGGTTAAGTGTGGCCATTCTTTCTAGTTGTTCTTGAGTGTACTCATAAAAGTCACCTCTCACAACTATGTCTCTCAACTTTCTACTTTCCATAATCACTCTCAAACATTCAGATACAGAGTCATAGTAGAGTTCTCTTGGAAGATCCACATCTGATTGTGGTCTTGTTGTTCTTTGTGGCACAGACCTAATTGATTAACCTCTTCCACCTTGTTGATGTCTTCTTGAGATTGGAGGCCTGAATGGAATGGACTTCTTGGGTTTTCCAGGCTTCAAGTTAAAGGTGTTGATGTAGATTGCCTCTACCATCTCAGGTGGAAGGTTAGCAAGATCTATAAGATTGTGTCCTGCTTGTTCGTTAAGAGTCCTCATCATTTTTGCCAACCCAGGACTGTTTGATAGTCCTGCGGGTATAAATCTTCCATAAACAAAGCTTCTGGGGTTATCACCTTCCCTTAGAGCTTTCTCCCAATCAGCCTTTTGAATATAGAAAAGATCTTTCAAGTCTTGCTTCTCCAAGGCATTGAAAGAGGCTTCATCCATTCCCCTTTGATTAAGAATTATGCCCCTTAGAATATTTATCATCTATTTATTCTCCCAAGGGACAATAGGTTCATCTTCAGGTTCAGAATTCACTTCCTTTGGGATAGATGTGTCAATAACAGGCACTTCCTTTGACAATTCTTTTTCATCCTGAATCTTTTGTTTCTCCCTTAGAGTCATTATCTTTTTTCTCTTTGTTGGAGGCTCAACAGATGTTTTAGACTTTTTAGTAGAGCTCTCAGTTTGTACCCTCTTCAGCTTCTCTTTTCTTTTCAGTTTATTGTACTGGTCCAACACAGATTCTCTTGATAAGTTCTCAACTATTTCAGGCTTCAATCCTTTCTCCAGCAGGTATCCACACATACCTCCAAACTTCTTTTTCAAAGTTTCTATCTTTTCAATCTTCTCATTCTCCTTTACATACTTTTCAATCACTTTTACTCTTTCACTGTTATAAAGATCTTGTAGTTTGTCAAATTTGAAGTGTGTCAGATCCTTTTCTGAATAACCACGCCTTCAAAGATACTCTCTGTACTTCTGATCATCTATGTTCTTTTGTTGCATAGCCCTTTTGATCTTTTCATTTTCTTCCTCAAGTCTCATATTCAACTCATCATCATTCATATGAGCCACACTCTCAAACTTCACACCAAGTGCCTTCAACTTCATAATCAAAGGATTGTTCAGTTTGGCATTCAACAAACTCTGCTCAATGCTATCCCTTTGTTCATCAGTCATTGTCACATGTGGGGACTCAACATTGGCAGCTTCAGCACTCTTTCCTTGATCATCATCAGGATTATCATCATCATTAGAATCATCAGACTCATCCTCCTCTTCAGTTGAGTCATTTACAACATCTATTTTGGGCTCATCAGAGGGTGGATGATCTGGATTTGGTTCAGTTACACTAGGAACATCAGGAATACCTGGAATCCTTTTACCTGGTTGCAGTGTTTGCAGTGGAATTGCCCTAATTGGGCTTGCATCATTATCATCATCATGAGTTTCTACATAGCATTTATTCTTTTCATCCCATATCCCTTTCTTTGTTTTCTAATCATCTCTTATGCCCTGATCAGTAGCTTTCCTCTTTCTTGAGTATTTCTTTTCAAATCTTTCCACATTTTCATGTATTCTTGAGGCCTTAGCCAACATTTCTTCAATTGATTCTTCATTTTCTTTTTCAGGATTCTTTTCAGGTTCCTGTTGGGATTCTTTTTCAGGTTGACTCTGTGGTTGAAACATGCTAACCACCATAGCCAAAGAGTTGTCTACTTCCTCAACTCTTTTCAACTTAATCAAAGCCTCAATTATATCTTGATCATCCACTTTATCAATGATTTCTTTTGCAATATTGGCTTGGTTGATCAAGGCTTCCTGTTCTGCCAGTTCCTCTAGAGTCAAGGTTTGGGCCAATATCTCCCTTTCCCTTGTTTCTCTCATTATGTTTTCATGTTCTTTCAAGGCAGCAGCAGTAGCAATAGCATCATCTTTAAACAAGATATCTTTCTTTGGGTATGCCTTAACAGGCTCTTCTTCACAAACTTTTGTTTTACCTTTCTCTATTCTCCTCCTCACATCTTCTTCATCTTCAGACTGTACATAGTCATCTATTTCCATTTCAAGTGCTTCCAGTTCTGGGTCATGCTCTACTCTCTTGGAACTTGCTTGTTGATCAGTTTCTAGTTCTGTGTGTATAAGTTCCTCAGTAGCAGCATTTTCATCAATGATTTCCTCAGTTTGAACATCAGTTAAGTTATCAGTAGCCACATCTGTTAAGACATCAGTAGCCACATCAGTGGTAGCTATATTTTCTTCAACATTTGTATTTTCAACTCCATCCTCTGTCTCAACATTCTCTTCACTCCATTCAACATTCATTATTTCATCATTATAATCATAATCTTGTTCTCCAATATCTGATTTATCACCTTCATACTCATCATCTTCAACTCTTCTCTCCTCACTTTCCTCCTCTCCATCATCATATGCATTCAAAATCTATTTCAGACCATCTACAGTCTCATCACCTGTCTCCTTTATCACTTCCACATTCTCAGCACCAGTTGGTTCAATAATATTATCTCCCTGTTTTGGGGCAGCTGAGGTCTTCTCAACCTCCTGCTCCAGGGTTTGAATTCTTTCATTTGCAGCAACCAAATGAGCTTTAAGTTCAACATTTTCCCTTACCAACTCCTCATTCTCATCTCTTAGCTTTACAGCTTCACCAATTAAGTCAAGGTTCATTTTGTAAATGTTTGAAATATAGGGAAGGGTTGTGGGTGGTGATGTGTGTAGTGGTTCAGGTGGGGTGTGGATAGTGGTCTGAGGTGGGTATTGTGTATGAGGTGGGCTTGGAATGAATGGATCAGAATGAATTGGGCTAGTGGTTGGTGGTGTTGCGGATATATGAGTTGATGTTTCAGGTTGTGATTGGCTTAGGGTTTGGGGTGGGGATTGAGTGGTTTGATGTGGTGGAGTTTATGGTGGTGATGATATAGGTTGTTCTGGTTCCTCAGGTTGCTCCCCCTGATCATGTGTACCAACAATCATGGCTCCTCCAGCCCCTCCTTCATCTCCATCATCAGCATTATCATCTCCATCAGAGTCATCATCATCACTTCCAAAATCATCTTCCCCTCCTTCCTCCTTTGAGCTCAACTCAGGCACTGGCATCACATCCAAGACATGGTCCAGCAACCATGGCAAGATCTCAAACGGGATGTTTGAGTCAAATCTATTGGCAACACCTGGATTTCTGATTCTTCTGTATGTGTCAGGATTCTGCAGTAAGTGTGTAATGCCACTAGTGGGTAGATCTTGTAATTCATGGTTAAAGATTATCTGTAGGAATCTTGGGTACTGCAGAAATCTATCTACCTCATCTTTCTTCAAATTTGATACCAATCCCTCAAAGATCAGCTTTGAGAAATTGAATGGCAAATCATATATAATCCCCATAGTGGCATTTGCTAAATCACGACTCATAAGAGTCCATGATCCTTTTCGTGGAGCAAACCCATGTATCACATGATGAATAAGGAATCTATACAGCATAGGGAACATTCCTTTTTGAAACTGCCATCATGTAGAGTTCCCTGATAACCCATCATCTGCTCAAATATCCTCACCAAGTGAGCTGTATTGAAGTTTATTGGGTTATGGTCTTCATCATTTAACTGCAAGCATCTTCTAATCATTCTTTCTGTCACATATATCTCATGGCTTGCAACGGTTGCCTCGATTATCCGACCATTTATATCATCCACAATTCTTGCAGATCTCCAGAAATCAAGTGAATGATTTCTGTAGATGATTGGGCATTCAGTAAAAGCAAAACTGACATTTGATCGAGCCATCCATGTAATCATTCTCGCCACCGGCTCATTATCAGGTGTGACTTGTAATAGTGCACACATGTTATGCTTCTTCTCAAAGAAGTATTTGGGTTGTTCTTCTTCTGCCATATCTGAACAACACAATCAAACATATTCAAAGTGAAATTAGTCATAAAGTTCAGTACTTTAAGTAATTTCAAAGTATAAAAATGAAGAAGAAAGAGAGAAAAATCATCAAGAACCTGTTCTTTGACAAGTTTATAACTCTAAACACATAAACAGAGTATTAGTACTCAAAAACCTAATCATAGCCCATTATAGTCTAATCGTGATCGGAAAACAAATTATTATTGCTTACCGAGTCGGAATTAGAGGGCTGATTCAAGTTAGGGTTTGGATTAGAAATGAATGCGATAAGTCGGTTTAGGTTTCTTTGTGAATAAGTAGTTGCAGTGGAAGGAGAGAGGGAAAAATAATGTTGAAAAATAATTCTAACTCCCTCTTATATACCTTTTGAAAGTGGGTTTTAAATGCCTTTTGTCGTTTAGTGAGTTATTAGCTGTCAAACCATAACATTATCCACTTGATATTTTAAAAACATTTAAAAAACATTTAAAAAACATACAACCTTTTATCATTTAGGTTTAGCAAACCTTACTCGGAAAAGTATATCTTTGCAAAGTCTACTCGGTATTCTTCCACTTACTTAAAGCTTACCCGATTATTAGTAGGTATAAAATTAGAAGTTAAAATGAAGAAAGCTTACTCGAAATACAAGATTTCTTGAGAACTGAATCACAAGTAACATTAATCAAGTATAACACATCAAGCATGCAATCTTACTAGGAATCAGTTAAGATACCCAAAATAATTTACATCTAATTTAACTACCTTGCTCATTAAAAACATTTAATCACAACTTTACTCGTAGAAGTACATATTCACAATAATCAGTCAAGTATACTCTAAAGCAGAGTATGCTCGAAAATCTTTCAAGAGTACAATGTGCTCGAAAGGGATTCATAGCACCCTTTGTACCCGAAAGGTTAGATTGAAATTACACAAGTACACTAAGGGAACATTTGAAAAACTCAAAGTGTGCCCGAAGTATAAAGTGTGCCCGGAAAACACTTGTAATTTCACATAAAACATATTCACACAAATCACAAAGCTTACTCGGTGTACACAAGAAGTTCACAAAGTTTGCTTGGTATAATATTCAGCATATAAGATGCAAAGCTTGCTCGCAACAAGAATTTCTTGTTAAAAGCTAGCTATAACACATAATCATCTCAAGACTTTCAAGCTTGCTCGGGAAATTAGTACAGTTGTGTACTCTACCCGGAAAGTGTAAATACTTCAAAGCATTCCCGGAAATCATAAACTTAGCTAAAAATGACTAAGCTTGCCAAGAAATGTCATAAAGTATCAAACCTTACCCGATAATACATATTCAAACATATTCAACTGTTTTGTGCCCGGAAAGGTTAGAAAATATCAAACCTTACCCGAAAATACATATTCAAACATATTCGACTGTTTTGTGCCCGGAAAAGTTTATAAAACATCAAACCTTACCCGAACTTACATATTCAACCTATTAAAGGCCAAATGCAACACTTTTTGACTTAAACCACTTGTCAAATTATATTTTTCATTAAAGATCATAGTTTAAGAGCAAATGGTGCATTTAGAGATCAAATTTCAGTCGTATTTCTCTTCAAAACAGTTTCTTCTATTTTTTGAAAAGATCTCAAGAATGGTATCATATTGACTAAGTAGCTTTCTCAATACTTCATTCTCAGCATTATTATGACAACATAGATAGGTTAACAATAGGTATTAACTTAGCATGAATTTCATCTCTTTGGTGAAATGATTAAGGTTCAATTTAAGAGCTTAATGCATTAATGGTCAACACTGTGCTATGATGTCTCATATCTCTTCTCAAAGCTTATTTGGCTTTCCCCAGATCACCCCAATTTGACTCCAACCTCCTGTATTTGGTCAAAAATTGTTTTTATATGACAGAACTTATTGGATCTTTTTGTATTTTTGATTTACAAACATATATAGAGGTTGAACGTTGGACTTACTGTTAAATAACAGGCCTTTCATTCAAGATGAGACATATTTTGTCAACATCTTTGTAGTTGTTGTTGTAACCCTCTTGTTTGATAAAATATTTAAAACACTTATCAACTTTTGGTTGATTTATTCATTCTTCCCCTTGTTTTTGATATTTTCTCAACTTTCGTCAAAACATGTTCTTTGTCATATTTAAAGATGTTTCATTTTTGGTTGACCAAATAACAACTGGCTTGTGTATGACTGGGTAATCACTTTTCTGCCTATCATTTGGAGAGATTTATCTTGAGACATGCAAAGACAACTATGTATCTGCACATAAAGATTGGCATATTCAGTTAGTTTATATCACCTTAGATTTTACATCATCATGAGAAAGCAGCCATACATGTTAAAAACTATACTAAGGTCCCTTTAGCCTATTAAATCCATATGATTGGCTAAGTAGTCAATGTACTATCATTTCCCATTTAAATACAATTTAATATTCAATCACCCCAATATATCTTCATTGGCAGGTAAATGGCTATCCTGTTTGACCACAAGTGGTCAACAGGACCAAACATACATGTGAATATATGTCCTTTCAAAGTCAGAGCTATTGACATAGTTTTAAGTGAAGGAATAAGAAACAAGTCATTATTGCCCCAAATGCATTCAGTTTTTAGGTCAATGGCTATCCTTTGAATATGTAGAGATTTAAGGACCAAACATACAAAAGTGCATGTCCTTTCAACTAGGCAAGTGACATAATTTTCAGAAAAAATAACAACTTGAGTCTTTTCTTTAAAAATCCTTCTTTTAAGCTTCTTTAAAGCTTGAACTGAATAATCTTATCATATCTCTACACTATTAAATCAACTTGCTCATGTTTTGACCAAAATAAAGTATTTATGCAAAATTCATTAGAAAACTTCATTTTATCACTAAATTTTGACATAAGACTCATTTTGACACAAACATTTGTCACACATAAACAAATCTTAATCACACATAATATTATCAAGATAAGTAGACAGTATTAACATTCAAGGTCTATGCTATCTTAATAACATTAGAAGATCAGATAAAACACATATTTAAGCAATTAAGCAATGTTGTCAGATAAGCTTACATTAACAAGTAATTCATAACAATAACACTCATCCTAACATCACAAATGTAGATCAACTGATAAACATGCAAAAATATAAATCAATCATGTCAAATTTTGCACACATAATCAGTTAAAGCACATAACAGTTAACATATCAAGCAACAAAATCATGCATATTCACTAAACATTCAATATGTGTAACCTCTAACAAAATAATCAGTTAGTACAGAGAGGTACACAACTAGGCACACATCCTTAATCAGATCTCATCAGAGTTGATCATTCCCAGGGCTTTCAGGAGAAAGTTGAACCTGGTTCTATCAAGTGGTTTGGTGAATTGGTCAGCCAAATTGTCACTTGTATCAACTCTTTGCATTTCAATCAAACCCTTTTCACTGCAATCTCTTATGAAGTGATGTCTGATTTCAATGTGCTTAGTTTTAGAATGTTGAACTGGATTCTTAACAGTAAAATATGCAGCAGTATTGTCAATACGAATAGGGGTGTTCAGGAAATTCAAACCATAGTCCAGCATCTGATTTTGAATCCATAGAACTTGTGCACAGCAGGCAGATGCAGCAATGTATTCAGCTTCTGCAGTGGAGATTGAGACAGTAGTCTGCTTCTTGCATTGCCATGACACTAGCCTTTCACCCAAAAATTGACATCCTCCTGAGGTTGACTTTCTGCTCATGTTACAGCCATCATAATCACTGTCAGTGTAGGCAATTAGGTCAAAAGATCTATTCTTTGGATACCAAATTCCCAAGTCTGGTCTTCCCTTCAAATATCTAAAAATTCTCTTCACAGCATTCATATGAGAGACTTTTGGATTTGATTGGAATCTTGCACACACACAAACAACAAACATAATATATGGTCTTGTTGCAGTCAGGTACATCAGGGATCCAATTTTGGCTCTGTATTCATGTTCATCTACAGGCTCCCCATTTTCATCAGCAATCATCTTTTCTTTAGTGTCCATAGGAGTTGAAGCAGTTTTGTATTCATAACAATTGAACTTGTTCAAAATGTCCTGCATATATTTGGTCTGGTAAATGAAGATCTCTTCATCTTTCTGTTGAACTTGCAATCCAAGAAAGAAGTTCATTTCTCCCATAGAGCTCATGCTGTATTTGGACTTCATTACCCCTTCAAACTCCATGCACATTTGTTCATTTGTAGATCCAAAGATGATGTCATCCACATACACTTGTAACAGAAGCAAGTCTGATCCCTTTCTTTTGTAGAAGAGTGTCTTGTCAATGGCTCCTCTTTTAAAGCCATTTTCAAGAAGATGATTTGACAGCTCATCATACCAAGCTCTAGGAGCTTGATGCAATCCATATAGGGCTTTGTTCAACTTATACACCCTGTTTAGATACAAAGGATCCTCAAAACCTGGAGGTTGAGCAACATACACCTCTTCATCAATCTTTCCATTTAGGAATGCAGACTTAACATCAAGCTGGAACACCTTAATGTTCTTTGAGGTAGCGTATGCAAGAAAGATCCTGATAGCTTCAAGTCTTGCAACAGGTGCAAAGACTTCCTCAAAGTCTATTCCTTCTTCTTGAAGACATCCCAGTGCCACAAGTCTAGCTTTATTCTTAATCACCAAACCCCTCTCATCCCCTTTGTTTCTAAAAACCCATTTAGTTCCAATTGCATATCTGTCTATTGGCCTATTAACAAGATCCCACACATGTAGGTCTCTGAACTGTGCAAGTTCCTCCTGCATTGATTCCACCCAACTATTATCTTTTAGTGCTTGAGCAATGTTCTTTGGCTCTATTTGGGATAGAAAGCATGAGTAGAAACAGATGTTTGCAATTTCAGAATGACTTCTTTTGACTCTTTCATGCAAATCTCCAATGATGTTTTCAGAAGGATGATTCTTTTCCATATAAGGAGTTTGAACAATCATATCTGTAGACATATTTGTGTCAAGATTTGTTTCATTGAGATCTGGTTCTTCAATGATCAAATCAGTTTCTGCATCATGAAATTCTGGTGCTTCTTCATTATGTTGTCCTGAAGTAGATGCACCATTGTTTTCTAAATTCAGTCTTTAAAACAGATCTTGAAATCTTGCAGTAGATGCAGCTTCTTCTTCATTTACTTGGTTGCTTGTGTTTCCCTCATTCTGAAGTTGATCATCCTGTACTTCTTGAATGTCTTGATTAATCTTAGTATGATCATGTTCAGGGCTGTGATTGTTTTCTTGATTATTTCCTTGATCTTGCTCAATAATATCATTTGAGGAATTCTTTACAAAAGTATATTCCTTTTCTTTTCTAGCAACCTTCTTCCATAGTTCTTCCAAGTCCAATGTTTTCTTCTTTTTCTCTTCAATTACAATGGTCTTGTAGAATGAGTCATCAAAGTCTTCAGGATAAATCTTGAAAGACTTTATCAACTTCTCATGATCAAACAGCCATGCTGCACCATCAACTGTATTGAATTGATTCTCATTAAAGATGATGTCAGATGATTCTATAACACTCAAATGGTCTTTCACATATACTCTGTAAGCTTTTGAGTGTGTAGAATATCCAACAAAAAACAATCTAGAGATTTTGTTTGAAACTTGTTCAAATAATCCCTTGTGTTTAGAAGAAAACATTTACATCCAAATGGCTTGAAAAACTTGATATAAGGCTTTCTGTTGTGAAAAATTTCATAAGGAGTCTTGTTATGCCTTTTGTTGACAAGTACCCTGTTCTGAACATAGCAGGCTGTATTTATGGCTTCAGCCCAAAAAGTAACAGGTAAATTAGCATCTGCTAACATGGTTCTTGCAGCTTCAATCAAAGTTCTATTTCTTCTTTCTGCAACACCATTTTGTTCAGGAGTTCTAGGAGCTGAGAATTGTTGTAGTATTCCCTTTTCTGCACAAAATTCTTGCATAACTCCATTCTTGAACTCAGTACCATTGTCACTTCTCAACATTTTAACCTTCTTATTCAATTTGTTCCCAATCATTGTTACACAACCCTTAATTAACTCTGCAGTCTCATCCTTAGTACTTCGGAAATAAACCCAAGTATATCTTGAATAGTCATCAATGATCACAAGACAAAATCTTTTCTTTCCTATACTTGGCACACTCACAGGACTAAAGAGATCAATGTGAAGTAATTCAAGTACTTGATCAATTTAGTTGATGAGCTTTGACTTATGAGTAGATTTGTGTTGTTTTCCTTTTTGGCATGAACTACAATGATCTTCCAATTTGAACTCTCTTGTAGGTAAGCCTATTACATGCTCACCTTTGACAAGTCTATTCATGTTCTTTAAGTTCACATGACAAAGTTTCCTATGCCATAATTTTGACTCATTTTCAGCGGCTTTGGAGACAAAATATGCACCTCCCCTTGAAACAGCTTCTTTCATATTTAATTCATATAAGTTGCCATTTCTTGGTGTTATCATCATAATCATTTCAGGTGGGATTACAAACTCAGGTTTTAAGATGAAATAGTGTGAATCATCAAAGCTGACCTTGTAACCCTTATCACACATTTGTGATATACTCAGTAGATTATACTGAAGACCTTCAACATGAAATACATTATCAAATGAGAATTTTCCATTTGTTAAGATTCCTTTCCCAACAATCTTTCCACCATTCTCATCACTCCCAAATGCTACAGGACCTTCAAACTTTTCTTCATAATTGACAAGTGATCTCTTGTCACAAGTCATGTGCCTAGAACAACCACTATCCATATACCATATGTCATTCAGAGGAGTGGACTGTTCCTACACAAAAAAAAGAGTTTGATTAGTTGAGTGATGAAGTGCAAGCTAGATCAACTTGCAGCTCATCAGATTCAGTTTCAGTGGCAGCTTGGGAAGTGAGTGTTGTTGGTTCAGGATCTTCATGAGTGACTTCTATATTGTCTGAATTGTCTGTTTCATAACCACACTCTCTTGGGGTTTTAACAAATGAAGTTGAATTCTGGCATTCTGCTGAGTCAGTGACATACTCCTTTATCACATAGTACTTATTTTCAGAGTAGTCTTTTACATCAGCAAGTGCCTCAACCTTAGTTTCAGCCTTAGGTTTCCAAAGGAATCCCTCAGGTTCAAATCCATGTTTCATTAGATACTTTTCATCACTAGTAAGTTCAGTGGGTTTCTTTCTAGGAATGACACCTCTGATTCTTATCTTCTCACTGTTTGATGATCCTTGAGAACTATCTGATTTGACAGATTGAGTCTCCCTTCTAGGAATGATTCTCAAGGGTTGAGAGTTCTGTATGACCTTTCTATCATGCTTTACAGGAGATTTACTCCTTTGAGCATGCTCAACCATATGTTTCTTGGCTTTCATTGAAGGCTTTTGGCTTTTTTTCTTCAGAACTTCCTTTTCACAAACTTTTCCCTTTCCCAGGTATTCAACATACTTTTGCTTGTACACAACAAAGTCTTGTCCATACTTTGTTTCATCTGGGACATGAAAAGGCTTGAATTTGAGTCTTTCATTACAAGAGTCTATATGATGACCATACTCATCACATTTCTTACACCAAACCTTTCCTTTGTATTTCTCATGTTCTTTTTCTTTCTTGAATCTTTCACTTGGTTTGGGTTCTTTGACTCCAATGGTCTTCTGATTCTTTAGACTATCAAAGTTGATTGAAAAAGGAACAAATTCCTCAATCTTGATGTCTTGTCTTTCAGTCTTGCTCTTTACAAACACAATTTTTTGCATATTCAGTGGTTCCTCATCTTGATTTTCTCTATGTCTTGATTTTCCCTTCTCATATTCTTCCATGGTTTCCACTTCTCCAATATCAAGGACTTCATGATTAGAGAAAATAGGGTAAATTGGGACAAAATTTTCAACATCCACCTCTTCTTTCACCCTTTTCTTGTTGTTCTGCTTTAACTTTTCCAATAATTCTTTGCTTAGAGGTCTTACAGCATTGTAATTTACCTTCTTCTTTTCACATATGTCAAAGGACACATGCTCTCTCTTCATTCTTTCATTATGTTTCTTCATTCTAGGTGTGACTGGTGGATACATTAGAAGTTTGTCAATAGATTCTGGTTTCTTGTATTTTCTTCCTCTTTCAGCAGCTTTGATTTCCTCATCAGTGATTTGATCACTTAAATCACTCAAGTCATCTTGATTCAAATCAATTGAATCAAAGTCATCTTCAGAGACTTGAACTCCAATTGGCTTTTCTTCTTTCAAATCTTTCTTCACAACAAACTCTCCTTCTTCACTCACCTCAACATTCTTATACAAATCGACAAGTTCTTCTTTGTCTTGAAAAACATCTTTGAATTGTTGTAGATATGCATTTCTTTTCTTTTTATCAACTTCTGGCATAAAGTTGTTGTTGAATGGTGGTGGTACTGATTTGTACTTGTCTTCTTCCTTAACTTGGTTTAGAATTCCACAGATGTTTCCAGTGGAGACCAAGTTCTTCAAGAATTCATTATTAGTTTGCAGTTTTGTGTTCTGGACCTTCTCTTCTATAATCATTTTCTTCAATCCTTCTATTTCAGTTGTGAACCTTTTCTAAGCTTTGTAACTGTTTACACAATCTTTTTCTAAACTCTTCATCCTTTCTTCACTCATAAGTTCACTTGCCTCATATGCATTGATGATACTTTGTTTCTTAAAACACTCACTTTCCAGCTTGCCTACTTTCATTTTCAAATCATTGATAACTTCATTTAAATCAATAGTAGGAGCAGAGTGTATCTGAGATGATGATCCAGTTTCTTTCTCAATTATGGCCACGAATGCCAAATTTGCTTTCTTGATATCATCTGCAATGTCTTCTTCATGATTGCTCCAATCAAAGTTATCCTCATACCGTGTTGTTACAGCAACATTTCCTTGATTTCTAATCTGATTTTGGTTGGCTGGTATGGTATTGTCTGGTACAGTTTGAAGTTTTTGGTTGTTGTTTCTCTGAAAACCTTGATTCTGAGGCATTCCTTGATTATGATTATTCATTTGAGGTTGGAAGTTGTTTAAGTTGGGATTATAGTTGTTGTTGGGATTGTTGTGAAAGTTGTTGTTGAAGTTGTTGTTGTTGTTGATTCTCTGCTGATTCTGTTGATATTGAGGTTGCTGATTTCTTGGTTGGTTTTGAAACTGGTTCATTTGAATGTTTCTTGTCATGTTACATTCTCTTGCAAAATGACCAGGCTGTTGACAATTATAGCAAATGGCTTTTGACTTATCAAAACCAATTCTTTCATTAGGCCCTGATAGGAGTGATCTACCAGTCCTGTTGTAAAGCCTCTTACTTCTAAGAGCCAACAAGGATGCTTGCCACTTTAAATCCATGTCCTCCAAGTCATCAGCATCTATCTGCTCAAGATCATCTTGCACTACACTTGTGTGAATTAAATTCTTTGCAACAAATGCATTATATGATTCTGTAAACATAGAAAGCAAGGCCTGTGTTTCACTGCCTTGACCATGTCCACCACTAGTATGAGGTACATTCCCACTTGCCATTGAGGCAGAATCAGTGTCATCAATCAGTTGCACATTGAATCTTTGCTGGTTTCCTAGATTACTTGAGCTACCACAAACAAAAGATTTTGGAGTGTCAGTACTATGCTCAACTGGTTCTTCAATATTGGGAATTTGTTGTTGATTCTTGGTAGTCAAATTTCCCATAGGAGCAATCAATGCATTTGAAACATTGAAGCAAGGTCTTTCCTCCTTAATCATCTCGTTCTCTATCATCTCAATCTCTGCAGCTTGAAGGAAGCACACTACATCATCCAATTTCAAGTCATTGAAGTTATGCTTTTGAAGGATGAATTTGCAAGCAATGTACCATTCCTTTGGCATAGAGTTGAGTAGCTTGGTATTCAAGTCAAAGTCAGTCATGACATAGTCTGTGGTTCTGAGATCATTCACTATTGCTAGGAATCTTTCAAGAATAGACTTCAACCTTTCTCCATCTTTATACTTAAATCTTTCTAGCTGCTGCTTCAATCTCTGCTTCTTGATGTTTTTGAGCTCAACATTTCCCTCAAACATTTCAAGTATGGCATCATACATTGCCTTGGCAGTGGCATGATGTGAAACCTTAGTAAGTATTTCCCAAGATAGACCTAACTTTAGCAGTGCTAAAGCCTTGTCATCAACTTTTCTCATTCTTTCCCTCACAGCAGCAGTTGCAGCTGAATTTACACCTTCCTCTACATTGCCTTGTGGACCATTTCAGATTGAGTTCCACATATCAACATCATTATAGCAAAAGGCTGCTTCAAACAAGACCTTCCATTTTATGAAATTTTCTTGTCCATACATTCTAGGAATCTTGTTAGTAGACACTTCTTGTTCTTCATAACTAGACATTTTGAGAAATCAAAAGTAGTTTCTTTGTAAAAATAGAGTTAAAAAATAATCAGATCTGAGTTGTCTGATGCGATTAGAACAAGATTTATATATAAAAATTAAAGCTTTAAACAAAATAAGGAAGAGAAAACACCAAATGATTGTAAATCTGGAAGAAAAATGAAGAACAGAGCTTCTGACGTCACTTTTCAACTGAACAGTGGTCTGCTTACGTCATCTTTCTTCAAATCTTCAATCAGCAACAATCTTTCCAAAATAGCAGCAACAAGCTCTGATATCACTTGTCAGGTCCCCGATTTCAGCTGGATCTTACTCAAATCATGCCATAACTCACACAAATAGATGTGTCGACAAGGGAGTTAATGATGGGTTGATATATTTAGAAAGATTACCGTTTGTTAAAGGCGGAATCAATAACAAACGATGTGGTTTCTAGACAGTAATTAAAGGTAACTAACACACACAAGATTCACTCAAAAGATTTCCATTTATATAATGTTCATCATACAAAGGGTAATCGATTTAGGGTTTGTTGAAGGAAAGTTTATCCGTACTATTCTAAGACAGCCATCACACTCAATAATATTCTCTCTGAATTAATGAGTCTATCTGCCTTAGGAGGCGTGCCCTAAATTATTCCTTTTATAGGCCTGACACCTCCCTTTACAGCTGTCATTCCTTCTAGAAACCCTAAATGCTAAAACATATTCAAATTACATATTCAGAATTATTCTAAGTGTAAAACAAGTCTCCCGGGTAGGCTTTGCAACAATCTTCATTTTCTGAGTAGGCTGTGTGCTCTGCCATCCTTCAGGACTTGGTAACATAGAAGTGCGTCTGGGATCAGTTTCCGGGTAGACTATACTTGAAGAGTATTTTACCAAGTAAAATACTCATCGGGTAGACTTCAATCTTCTTGACTTTGCCAGACTTTTCCCGACAAACCCTTACGAGAAACCTTGTTCTTCGATGGTCCATTCAACTCATTGTTAGAGAATAACTTATTAGCAAAGTGTGCTCGGTAGCACTGTTCCTTGCTTGAGTTGAACCTTGCCCGATGTTACTTAGAAATATTCCATTAAAACATCAAGCCAACTTGGACCATAATTATTAATGAATACCTTTCCCGGTCTTCCAATCAATTGGCTTCATGAGCTTGGTTAACCAAAAGCTTACTCGGGAGTGAACTTTACTTGGCTCTGAAGAACAGACTTGCTTGATAACGTGAACCTTACCCGGTTCTGCATAATTTGCAAACCCTGTTCGGATATCTACTAAAGAAGACTTCTTGAAGATAACCTTGCCCGATAGACAAAATATCGTATCCGGCTAAGTAAAAGCTTGCTCGGAGGTCTAAGGTGTGCCCGGATCCATACTTAGCGAATTCTGAGGAGGTTGAGAAGATTCCAATCTTCCATATATCTCACTTTGGTCAAATCTTTGACTCAACATCAAGTGTGCTTGTGACACTATAGCTTGCTCTAGGTTGAACCTTACTCGTTGGAAGTCCTTAGTATTTTCTTCAATAAACTTCCTTCAAGTATGCTGGGAGCAGTGTTTATTAAACCTTGCTCGATCCACTGATATACTTGATTTTTCTTTGTTAAATGAAGAGTTTGCTCTGAAATAAACCTTGCTCGACTTGAAGAACAACCTTGCTTGAGGAAATGTATTTTTCTTGAACTAACACTTAGAAAAATTCCAGAAGATAAATTTTCTCGAAAGTAAAATACCTTGCTTGAATAAGTTCCACGATTGCTCGAAGGGCCAAGCTTGCTCGTATTCCATACTTAGCCATTTCTGAGGAGGTTGAAAAGATTCGAATCTTCCTTTTGTCGAATCTTGATCCCAACAGTCCCCCTAGATTGGAACAAAGTCAGATGCACCAAAACACCTGTAGGTTACTTACACTTTTCAAAATACACATCAAATTTTTAAAAAGTAAAATTACTTTACTTAAAGGAAAAATTACATATTCAAAATGATGTCCCATGGGCATTACACATCAAACTTGACAGCTGCAGCCTTCTGCTGGAATAAGGAGACCTCCCTGTGGTGTGGATGTTGAGATGGCAGTTTCCATCTGATTATGTCTTCAAGGTCCTCCACATGAAGATACTCCAGCTCAATGTCATTTGAAATTACATGAATTAACTTCCCCTCATAGGTTCTCAGTAAGAACCTTTCATTTCTGTCATCATACAAAATGTTTACAATTTGTTTATATCTTTGGTCTTGTGAGAAAACTACATTCATTGTTCTTTCAATGTTGTTACCCTCTTTGTTATCAGAATATGGTTTGCTTAAAGAACCTGCAAAAATTGGTTTCTCAGTTTCTGATTTAGTTCCATCTAAACCTATTCTTTTTGGTCAGAATAGGAATCCCAACTTTGCTTGTTCTGTCAAGTATCTCAACAGTTCATATTGTTGTGCACTGGTAGTCTTAGGTGATTTCTGATAGTCAGATAAGTGCAATGCTGTTATCACAGTCAATTGCTCTAGATTGAAATTTCCGAAGTCATCTTTGAAGGAGATTTTCCTAATATCTCCATCCTTCATCAGAACATTTTGACATTCAGCTCTTGAATAATAAAATAGTCCATCTGGTATGATTTCATCAATGACTGGATGACTATCTTTTACAACATTTGCTATTGATGTAGGTTCAAGTACCTTGAAAGTTGTTTGTCTTTTACAAGTTGGATCTGAATTTCTTGTGGTATATCCTGACCTTTTTCCTTTCTTTCCATCTTGTGGTATATCATGACCTATTTTTCTTTTACAAAGATCTTTTGTGTCACCCTCTTGTTCTTTTTATTATTGAGTTGAGCAGTTGCTTTTTCTTCTTTCGGGAGTTTTCCTTTTATGATTTTAAAACTACTCATGATTTCTTTCTTGGTCATGATTTTGATAATGTCAAAAGGAAATCCATTTTCCACAAGAAATTTTGGTTTCCCACCATATCTACACAAAAATCTATCATTTTCCATCTTTTCTTTCTATTCATCTTGTTTTCTTAAATTTTCACTTGTTAAATCTGGATTCTTGGCAGTCTTTTGATCATTTTCATCCTTTAAGGCCTTTGTGACTTTGCCAATCACAATTTCTACTTTTTCTTGTGCATCCTTTTCTGGTTATTCGTTTTGAATCAGCTTGAGTAGTGACACAAGCACTCCCTTTGGAAGTTCTTCATCATTTAAACATATATTAATTACATCTCGTAGGACTTCTTCTTTATCATCATTGTTAGATTTATCCCTTGATCTCTTCTCAACTTCAAACTGTTCCATCATTGTTCTTTGTTCTTCAATTTCCTTTTTAATCATCATTTGATTCAAGAACACTCTGTCTTGAATTTCTATCATTCTTTGCTCAAAGACCATTTTGGCTTTTAATTTAGATTCATCAATGTACAAAATATCTTTATTTCCTTTTGGAGAGTTAATGAGTTGCAATTGATCAGTTTTTAATGCAATCCCTTTTCCTTTGAGCTTCTTCCTTTCATTACCTTGATTCTTTTCTTATTCTGGAGAGTCATCAGTTTTCTCACAATCCAAACCATTATCATCATAAACTGATATAAGATTTAATGAGTTCTACCCATTTTTTGGTGCATTTGAGGTCTTCACAACCTCAGACTTCAGGGCTTGAATATTCTTCAATGCCTTCTTCAGATCTTCCTCAAATTCTGATAGATGACATTTGTAGGAATTAGAGCTATTCGGAATGGAATTCATTTTAAAATGCAATATCAAACAAAAGACACACGTAGTAGTGATTAGTCAAATAATCATCAAAGTTAATATGAAAAAACTGATAATAAAGGATTAAAGACAAAAGATTTCTCGATTCAAACCGTCTTCTTGAAGATATGGATACCTACACACAACCCAAAGATGTGAGTTAAACTTGAAATTTGAAGTCTTTGATATGATTAAGATATGTTGGAATTTATTAATAAGACATTTGTATTGTCTGATTTGATGAAAGCGACAATAGATTAAACAAGTGATGATAGGATGTACAATACAAGTGTGCCATTGGTTGAGAGAAAAGTTACTGACAATGTTCTTTTGAGTCTCTCTTTACTATTGTACACCGGGTATTTGAGGGTAAGGATCAAAAGCATTTGTCATTTAGTAAATTGATGCATCCAACCACTTATTTTCAAATTTGAAATATAGATCGTTGTAAAGAGCAAACCTTACTCGATTATCTTATCTTTGCATAGTTTACTCAATTCTACTTAGAAAAACAAAGAGTTAACATTGTTCAGAGATATATTCTCAAGTATACTCGGAAACAAAGTTTACTCTACATTACCTCAAAAGTTCAAAGTACGCTTGAGAAGACTTGATATATTATGTGAATATACAAATGTGCTCAAAGTACTCGTGGAGTAATGTTTGCTCGAAAGCACTTGAAATATGCAAGTATGTTTGGAGAACACTTGAACCATTATTCAAATATGGAATTGTGATCTAAACATGAAGTTTGCTTGATAAACAAAGTTTACTCGAAAACACTTCCAATTTTCAGGAAAAAATATTCAGAAATAAATGACACATAAGTAAATCAATATTTTAACAAGTATGCTTGAAAATGTACCAAGTTTACTCGATAGAACTAAACACCAAGTAGATAGTCAAGGTCACTCGAAAAATATTCATTTTGATCAATTACAAACCCAAAGTCATAAAGTATGCTTGACAAACACAGATTCCGATTAAAACACCCTAGTTTACTCGAGACAAGTATTTAAAGCATATTCAAACATTTATATCACATATTCATCAAGTGTGCTTGAATGATATGACCTTCTAAACAACCAAGTTTCCTCGAAAGTGCATAATCATCAAAGTGTACTTGAAAATACATGAACAATCATATTCAAAGCAAATAAGTATCAAGTGTGCTCAAATGATTTAAACTTCAAATAAAAATACATAAGTTTACTCGAAAGTTTAAAAACATCAAAGTTTACTCGAAATAACATATGCAGACATTTTCAAGGTGAAAATGCAACACTTTTTTGACTTAAACCTTACATCAAACAATTTTCTCATTAAAATTCGAAGTTTAAGAGCGAATGATGCATAATGAGATCAAATTTCAGTTTAACCCTTTCACATCCTTTTCTTTTATGAAAGAACTCAACATGAGATCATATTGATTAAATCACCTTTCAATACTTCATTCTCAGCATTATTATGACATAATAAGCAGGTTAATAGCATGTATTAACTTAGCATGAATTTCATTGCTTTGGTGATATGCTTAAGGTTCAACTAGTTACATAATACATATCTCTTCTCAAGGCTTATTTGGCTTTTTCCATATCACCCCAAATTCCCCTGATATTTGGTCAAAATACTTTATGACAGAACATTATAAAATTTCTTAACAAATATTACTTTTCAAAACATTTCAAACTTTTAGGTTGAACGTTGGACTTACATGCCACGCAATACGGACTTACAGGCCTTCCATTCAAGGTGTTTAGGACTTATAATGATGCCCCACCTCTATAGTTCTAGTTTTATAAGGCCCCGTTCCCGGTGCACTACATTGGCGTTGGATTTACTCATAAACACAGTTCTAAATATCAGAGTTAAATTAAACTTTCTCGGAATAAATAAAACTTCAAACATTCATTACAAAACATTCATAACTTGTCTTTAAAACATAACTTAAAAATATCTTATTTAAACATCATGATAGATCTTTAGATGCCAGCATATTCAATTCCTACCATGTGTCTCCCTCAACCTGGCTACTTCAGTATATTTACCTGCGTGCATATTAAAAGTCAGCTACGCTGAGTGACTTCTAGTTAATCTGGAAACATACAACATATTCACATACTTACACATATACATATCCGAAGATACATATAACATACTTAGCTTGTTACCTTTCTTACATACTTTCATTCTTTATTTTGTACATACATTCATATATATTTTTTGAGTATTTCGCCATATAACATTCGCAGATATTATTAGGGCATGTTCCCTACATTCGCATACATTATTAAGGTATGTTCCCTTCATTCACAGATGTTATTAGGGTCTGTTCCCTTCATTCACAGATATTATTAGGGTATATTCCCTACATTCGTACAACCATACCTCCATACTATCATTCATACGGTTTCATACATACCCTGCTTTATCATTTATACATATATACACAATTACATATTTTAACACTTACCTTCCTTGGCGATACGTGCACTATCCGAAGATCATTCACGTACCGACAAGCATTCATGCGTAACCTCAAATAATATCACATAAATCATATATGGCATACACTTATCGCTTAAGGTAAGTATATTAGCTAACACATCGAGGATGCACTCAGCCCCGAAAACATAACAAGGAAATGGGCTAGATACTCACTTGTAAGCGATTCCTTTCAGTGTTAATGGTAACTCCTTTCCTTAATTGGGCGCGGCTAACTGTATAACAATTACATGTATCATTTAACTAGCCCTATCCATATCATATTTCTAAGTTATTGTATCCGCTAGATACGGGGGTCCGGGGGCAGCGCCTCTGGAAGCGGGGTTCCAGGGGCGGCAACCCCTGGCTGGGGTTAAGCTGCTTCTCTTTCGTTTGTTCGGAAAATCATTTTAACAATTCCGTATAACCATTATGTGCATGTGTCCTAAAAGCATGTAAGTTCCACATAGGCGTATAAGCTATTTACAACGTATAAGTCATCCTTAACGTATAAGTCCATTGGCGTTTAAGTCTTGTCCAACGTTTAAGTCTCCTTAGGCGTGTAAGTTATAGGTGGCGTATAAGTGGTTCCAACGTGTAAGTGGCCTTGGCACATAAGTCTCACATATACGTTTGTACAAATATAAGTTACATGCATGCATATACGTCGTCTATATACTTATACTGCTAAGCACTTACACGTCTTCATTTATCCATTGCATACATACATACACTCTCCATACTTATACAACCCTACTTATACCCTGACACACTTACACGCTGAACATACTTATACAACCACTTAAACTTATATGGCCGCTTAAAATTATACGATTGCTTAAACTTATACGGCCGCTTAAACTTATACGGCTCAACGAGCAGGTCAACTTTCTTTTTACGCGTTTCTGAGGTTATTCTTCGATTCCAGCGCCGTCAACCGCAGTTAACCACCATGGTTGATCTTTTATAGTCTAGGTATCTTCGGGGTGTCCAGATCTGAGCTAAGGTGGTTCTTAAGCTCGTTTTTGGTTGATTAAACGCCCGGATAATGCTACATCTAGATCCAAACGGCTCGTACGGCATCACGGGGATGCGGTGTCGGGTTCTACTATGTTGGTACGGCTGAAATAAATCATTTCTTACCTTCGGTTGCTCTCAGATCATTGAATATAGTAGAGTAGAGAGTGTATAGCTTAAGTGTGTGTTTTTTGTAGGTGTAGGCTATGGTGTAGAGATGGATGGAAATGGATAGAATTAGGGTTTAAGGGGTATTTATACTCCCTAAAGCCCGTGGACCTTACGCCCATCTTTCATTTTTGGTCCATAATAAATTCCATCTAAATAGCCTACCCATCCTTCCATCTTTATTATTTTATTATTTCTCTACTAACTCAAGTAAACTTTTCCATCATAAATAAATAATATATTAAAAATTATTCTTAGAAAATTTGGGATGTTACAAGTTTAAACCCTCATGTTTGATTTCTTTAAAACTTTTGAACATTTATCAACTTTTGGTTGATGTGTAATTAATTTGCTCAAACTTTCTTTGTCATGTGCATATAAAATGATTCATTTTGAGTTACAAAATACCAACATGCATGTGTATGACTGGGTAATTTCTTTTCGGCCTATCATTCGGAGAGATTTATCTTGAAACATGCATATTTCAACAATGTATCTCCATATTAAGTTTAGCATATTAATTATGTTTATATCACCTCATTTTTTACACATCATGGAAAGCAACCATACTTATCAATGACTGCACTAATAGTCTTTTAAGCCTATTAAATCCATATGATTGGTATAAGTAATCAACTACTATCATTTCCCACAAGGTTGAATCAATTTCCATTGAAAACCCTTTTAAAGCTTAAAAGGGAATAATCTTATCATTTATCTACACCATTAAGTGTTGGGTTTTATACAAGATTATCAAAGTTCAAGTTAACCATATTTAACTAGAAAATGCAACGGAAGCAAGTGTTTTAAAACATGTTAATGAACATACCATTATGTTAAAACTAAAACCCGAAGCCAAGGATCAAAATTACAAGAACAAGATGCTCACAAAATGTAAATTGTACCTTCTTCTACCTTTAGAAGAACAAGTGAGTTGTTGAAGGGGATGGTGGATGAATGACAAGCCTCCAAAGAAGAAGACCTCAAGAGTGTGATACCCCAAGCTATTTGTGACAACACCAAGTTGCTTTGCTAGGATTTATGAACACAAAACAAGCTCACAAAGCTCTCCTAAAACATGCTGCTGCTGCCGTGAGTTTTTGGAGAGAGAGAGAGAGATTTTGAAGCTTGAAAACACTTGAAAAAGATGCCAAGAGTAGGACCAAAAATGCATGTAATTTGTATGGAGAGTTTTTAAAACAAGATCACCTAACATGCAAAGGAAGCATGCAATTTAATTGGACCAAAAACCCCCACCCACATGGGGTGGCCGGTTATACTTATTTTTTTTTATTTTTTATTTTTTTTTTTTGTTTTGTTTTAACCATTTAAAACATCTCCATTCATTTTATAAAACTCATTTTTATAAAATGTACATACATTTATATAATTATTTAACCAATTAAATAATTAATTTATATAAACAAATTATCCAGATAATTTATTTAAATCCTCAAGTGTGTTTGTTTAGAAAACCAATTTTCTAAACATGTAGTGTTCGGTATTCGTTTAAATGATCAAATCATTAAAAGAATACATTTGGTGTTGTCTAGCTTGTTATTGGGTATGACCCGACTTGGATCAAACACAGTTAGCCACATTAATATAAATATGTGTCTCGGGCATATGAAATTCCAACAATCTCCCACTTGCACGAGATACATAGAAAATTAATGCAAGTGCTGAATACCGCCTAACAACGGTTCACCACCCTTAATGTGTTTGACGAAGTGCCATTCAATAACATCATCCCTTCAAGTTCCTTACTTGATATGATTTAGGTGAATCTATCATTATATCCCTTTGTTACTAGATGTCATGTTGAATCTAAGAGACATAGGTGATCATTCTCTTTACAATTCAACTTTATCAGGCCTTAGACATCTAAACTCTCAACACATAAGAGGAACAAATTCCATCTTGACTGTATACGCCTCTCACTATCACTTTATACTTCACCCGAGCTCATCCTTATGTACCATCTTTTACGAATAGCGAAGGGGAGAGTCAAAGTGTAATACTTGGTGAAAATCAAGGCCCAGTATACATCTCAGGTCTAAGGATAATATGAAATTCTCCTTTACTCAAAATTACTAATGATCAGGTCCATCGACTCCATGTAGTAATATTGAGAGCGGGTCGGTCCAATATTTGTATCCCACAAATATCTATGAACCTTGGCAGCAAACCTATGCTCCATATTCATTCCTTATGAATATCCACCAATCCTAGTTCATAATAGTCTTGCTTCATATTTGTTCCCACAAATGTGATCGACTACGGACTTTTAGAATAAGTTAACTTATTCATGGATTAAAACATGCAAAATTAGAATTTAACTCAAGATTCCATAATCATATAAAAGAGTTAAATTACAAAAGTCTTTTAAACGTAAATACAAAATAGATCAAATCCAATTACTAGAATATCGAAGTCCTAAGCCACTCGCATGACGCTCATGTTTCGGTCTTTCTAGGAGCTTCGTGAATGGATCCGCAAGATTTTGATCAGTTCCAACTTTGCGAATACATATCTTTCCTTTTTCAACTTCATCCTTATGTAGTTGAATCTCCGCTCTATGTGCCTTGTCTTTTGGTGCGAGCGAGGTTCCTTGATTTGTGCAATCGCACCCTCGTTGTCACAAAAGATTTCTAGGGGGTCTTGAATGGTAGAGACCACCCCTAGATCAGTAATGAATTTCTTCAACCATGCAGCTTCCTGAGCTGCCAATGAAGCGGCGATGTATTCTGATTCTGTAGTGGACAATGCTACCACTTCCTGTTTTGAGCTCTTCCAAGAGACAGCTCCTCCATTAAGAGTGAACACATACCCAGATTGTGATCGAGAATCATCTCGATCAGTTTGGAAGCTCGCATCCGTGTAACCTTTTATAGCGAGTTCCTCCTCACCAGATCCATATATCAGAAACATATCCTTAGTTCTCCTAAGGTATTTCAATATGTTCTTAACAGCCATCCAATGACTGTTTCCTGGATTCTGTTGGTATCTGCTTGTCATGCTCAAAGCGCATGACACATCCGGTCTAGTACATATCATCGCATACATGATGGATCCTATAGCAGAAGCATATGGGATTTGTTTCATCATCTCTTGCTCACCCTTTGAGCTTGGACATTGAGCTGAACTCAATATGGTCCCTCTTTGAATAGGTACAAAACCTTTCTTGGAGTTTTCCATCTTGAACCTTTTCAAGATCTTATCAATGTATGTACTTTGGTTCAAACCTATCAAGCGCCTTGACCTATCCCTATAGATCTTTATTCCCAAAATATAGGCAGCTTCACCAAGATCCTTGATGGAAAATCTACTTCCAAGCCAAGCCTTAACGCTTTCCATGGTTGGAATGTTATTTCCAAATAGTAGAATGTCATCGACATACAATACTAAGAAGGTAATTATACTCCCACTAGCTTTCTTATACACACAAGCCTCATCAGCGTTTTTGATGAACCCAAAACTTTTGATTTCTTCATCAAAACGATGATTCCAAGTTCTAGATGCTTGTTTCAATCCATAGATTGATTTCTTTAACTTGCATACTTTATTAGGATGTTTTGGATCGACAAAACCTTCAGGCTGAACCATATAGACATCTTCCTCAAGATATCCATTTAGGAAAGCGGTCTTGACATCCATTTGCCAAATTTCATAATCATAATGTGCAGCTATGGCAAATAATATCCTAATAGACTTTAGCATTGCCACAGGCGAAAAAGTTTCATCATAATCAACCCCTTGAGTTTGAGTGAAACCCTTAGCTACAAGTCTTGCTTTATAAGTATCCAAGTTTCCATGCATATCAGTTTTTCTTTTGAAAACCCACTTACTTCCAACAGCTTTGGAGTTGAGTGGTGGTTCAACCAATTCCCAAACTTGGTTGTCATACATGGATTGCATCTCAACGTTCATGGCTTCAAGCCATTTGTCACAATCATTCTTGGACATTGCATCACGGTATGTGGTTGGTTCATCCGAATCTACCACGTAGCAACCTTCTACAAAAAATCCATATCTTTCAGGTGGATTGCTAACTCTACCAGATCTGCGAACGTTTTGTGTGTTTTGATCAACCACTTGATCACTTTCAACAACCTCTTGTTGAGTGCTAGTATCAACCAATTGTGTATCATCTTGTGGTTCTTGATCCTCATCAAGTTTCACTGTTCTACTATTAGTTCCTTCCTTAAGGAACTTAGTTTCCAAGAACTTACCCTTTCGAGCAATAATAACATTTTGCTCACTAGGATCGTAAAAGTAATATCCTAAATCATCTTTAGGATAACCTATAAAGATACACTTAGTGGATCAGACTTCTAATTTGTTTGGGGTGTATTGCTTTACATAAGCTTCACAACCCCAAACTCTTAAGAATGATAGCGATGGAGCCTTTCCATGCCATATTTCAAAAGGTGTCTTCTCCACTTTCTTGGTTGGAGCCATATTCAATATGCGAACAGCGGAAAGTAAAGCATAGCCCCAAAATGATAGAGGTAAAGTGCTTCTAGCCATCATCGATCGAACCATATCTAATAGGGTACGATTTCTCCTTTAAGACACACCATTATGTTGTGGTGTTCCAGGTGGAGTAAGTTGTGAAATAATTCCACAACTCTTAAGATGATCTTGAAAAACACCACTTAGGTATTCACCTCCTCTATCACTACGAAGTACTTTGATTGTGGTCTTGAGTTGTCTTTCTACTTCAGTTTTGAAGTCTTTGAACATTTCAAAAGCTTCATCTTTGTGTTTCAATAAGTACACATAACCATATCGACTATAATCGTCAATAAAGGTAATGAAGTATCTTTCACCATTCCTAGTCATTGGTCTAAAAGGACCACATACATCCGAATGTATGATACCCAATAATTCTTTTGACCTTTCAAAAGTTTTATTAAAGGGTTGCTTTGTCATTTTGCCTTGTAAACAAGATTCACATACATCAAATGAATCATACTCATTTGTTTCTAGAATACCACTCTTGCGAAGAGTTTGCATGCGATTCTTGCTTATATGTCCAAGGCGACAATGCCAAAGATAGGAATCACCCAAGTCCTTCTTGAGTTTCTTGGTGCTGACATTGTACATTGAACTACTATGTGACATACCACTTTGATCTATTTCATATATACCATTCATGGGTATAGCTTTAAAATAAAACATGCCATTCATCAAAACATGAATATCATAATCTATAAATTTAAGATCAAAGCCACATTGTTTTAAAAGGGACACGGAAATAATGTTTCTCCTTAACTTAGGAGCATACAAAACATTCTTCAAAATTACTTCCAAACCACTTGGAAGATTTAATATGTAGTCTCCTTGGGCTTGGACTTCAACTCTTGCTCCATTGCCCATAAAGAGACTAATGTCCCCTTTGTTGAGTTGTTTACTTCTTTTGAACCCCTGCAACAAATTGCAAATGTGAGTTCCACATCCGGTATCAAGTACCCATGTATTTGAAGAAATAACATTTAGTTCAATATGTATAGTAAAGATAATACCTGAGGTATGCCCCGCATCCCTCTTATCTTTTAACGCTTTGAGATAGGTCGGACAATTCCTTTTCCAATGACCTATCTCTCCACACTCAAAGCATGGATCTTGCGCCGCAACCTTTTGCTTCTTTTCCTTCGGTTTGATGGGCGTGATGGCTTTCCTCTTTCCCTTTCCTCGGACGTGGCCCTTGCCCTTAGCAACACTTGCTTTGGGGTTGGAGTTATGTCCCCTTTTTCCTTCATCGATTGTTAGAACGGGTAAAGCCTTTTTACCCATTCCCGCTTCGGCCGTTCTTAGCATTGCGTGAAGCTCACCAATGCTTTTGTCCCACCCATTCATGTTATAATTCATGACAAAGGTTTCAAACCTTTTGGTCAAAGAGTTGAGGATCAAATCCGTAGCCAACTCATTAGACACGGGACAATTCAACCTACGAAGCTTTTCGATGTAGCTTTTCATCTTTAGGACATAAGATGAGACGGTTTGGGTTTCCTCCATACGACATGCATGAAACGCTCGAACCGTTTCGAAACGTTCCGCTCTAGCTTGTTGAAGGAACATTTCCTTCAATTGAGTTATCATGTCGTATGCCCCATGATGCTCGAAATCCTTTTGGATTTCGGGAATCATAGTCCCTAACATGAGGCAAGAGGCTTGCACCGAATCTTTGGTGTACTTGACCCAATCGTTATAAGCCTCCTCATCTTCCACGTTAGGCTCATCGGGAATGGGATCGTCTAAGACATATGATATCTCTTCTTGCTTGAGAACTATTCTCAAGTTGCGATACCAATCCATAAAGTTATTATGGTTTAGACGATCCTTTTCAAGGATGGTTCTTAAGGATAGGTTACGGGTGTTATGGGTAGAGGTGTTTGCATTGTTAGCGGCCATCTACAAAATTTAACAAAGTTCTATTTAGTATTATAATCAATTTAATTATTAATACCCTTTTATTCCAGATTTTAAAATAATAATAATTAAATTCTAGAATCCAACGATAAATCAAATTTCGGTTAGGTGACCTTTATCCCGTTATTTGATTTAACAAGGTAGTCAACCTTGACAATTGCAACCCTTTGCAACTTCTAGAGGTATGGGACCATTCGAAATCCTTATTTCGTGTTGGCATGTTTATCCCATCAACACCATTGGATCCCATGCTTAGGTGACCTTTATCACATGGTTTCCAATTCAAGTCGTCCTACTTGTATAAACATGTAAGATTAACATACAAGTGGTTAGGTGACCTTTATCCCACAAATATGTTAATATTACCCTAAGTATATTAGTTTGCTCAAAATGGTTAGGTGACCTTTATCCCATTTAAAGTTCCCTAATACGTTAAGTGTCATACAAAAGGATGGTGTTAGACTTGTTTCTTTGGTAATTATGAAAAAGGGATTTTAAATTTTCAAATATTCTAGTTGAAAAACATTATGCCATATCCTAACATGCATTTAGAAATATGGCGATTTTGAAAACCAATTTTCAAGGTTCTAGTTATAATAAAACCAATTTTATTATAAGTGAGTGATCGCTTAGTTTTAATAAACCCATTTAATTAAACTAATTGACGCGATATTACCAAATATATATTAGAACCCGTTTTATGCTTGTTGTCGTTCCTATGTGACGGTTGGGTATCCTAATATCTATCAACCACACATTACATAAAGTAAAACAAACAACCAAGCATACACATGCAAAATATAGTCATAACCGAAAACCGCTAAATTTGACCATACTTGTTAGCCGAAACAAGTATAGGTCATAAGTCACACCTAAGGGACAAAACATGACACAAGGATGGAATGTTGACTCCCACTTGATCTTGCATCCAAATGCTTCAAGTATCCTTTCCAAGTTGTTGTGTTCTTGTTCGGCTTGTTAATGGGCTCCAAACTTCCAAAAGTCTTCTTGGGCCCAAGAGTGAAATTTATGGGCCTAATGGGCTTGAATCCCATGATGGGCCGGTGAGGCCCAACAAGCCCAAAATTTCGGTCCAAGGCCCAAATCCACCAATTCTTGCATCTTCAATTTTTACAACATGTATCCTAATACATATTTTTCTAAAATGAAGAAAATGCAACTAATCTACTTATTACATACCATTTATGAACAAATAAATTACACAAGCCTAAAATTATGAATTATTACAACCATATTGAATAATAAACATAATCAACATACACAAAACAACAATCAACACATCCAAGGTCTAGGTTTCGGTTATGACACATCCAAACATACCAAATGTTCTAAGCATGCAACCTAAGCAACCAATGCCCAAAATATCACAAAGACAAAAGGTGCCCCCCCCCCAAGAGGCTACGGCCACCCCCCCCCCCCCCCAAAATTTACAATTTTGATATTTCAACATCCAAATGTTAAATGGTTTCCTAAGATCTTTCCATGCATGTCAAGATCTTACAAAACCATGAGGGGTAAAATCCACCAAATTTTCGGACCCCTTTTTCACCCATGAAAAAAACCCGAAATTTAGGAACATGTAAGGAGCATAAGTCCTTGTAACCGGCTCTTGATGCCATTGTTGGGTTTTATACAAGATTATCAAAGTTCAAGTTAACCATATTTAACTAGAAAATGCAACGGAAGCAAGTGTTTTAAAACATGTTAATGAACATACCATTATGTTAAAACTAAAACCCGAAGCCAAGGATCAAAATTACAAGAACAAGATGCTCACAAAATGTAAATTGTACCTTCTTCTACCTTTAGAAGAACAAGTGAGTTGTTGAAGGGGATGGTGGATGAATGACAAGCCTCCAAAGAAGAAGACCTCAAGAGTGTGATACCCCAAGCTATTTGTGACAACACCAAGTTGCTTTGCTAGGATTTATGAACACAAAACAAGCTCACAAAGCTCTCCTAAAACATGCTGCTGCTGCCGTGAGTTTTTGGAGAGAGAGAGAGAGATTTTGAAGCTTGAAAACACTTGAAAAAGATGCCAAGAGTAGGACCAAAAATGCATGTAATTTGTATGGAGAGTTTTTAAAACAAGATCACCTAACATGCAAAGGAAGCATGCAATTTAATTGGACCAAAAACCCCCACCCACATGGGGTGGCCGGTTATACTTATTTTTTTTTATTTATTTTTTTTTTTTGTTTTGTTTTAACCATTTAAAACATCTCCATTCATTTTATAAAACTCATTTTTATAAAATGTACATACATTTATATAATTATTTAACCAATTAAATAATTAATTTATATAAACAAATTATCCAGATAATTTATTTAAATCCTCAAGTGTGTTTGTTTAGAAAACCAATTTTCTAAACATGTAGTGTTCGGTATTCGTTTAAATGATCAAATCATTAAAAGAATACATTTGGTGTTGTCTAGCTTGTTATTGGGTATGACCCGACTTGGATCAAACACAGTTAGCCACATTAATATAAATATGTGTCTCGGGCATATGAAATTCCAACATTAAGTTGCTCAGCTTGCTAAAAAATGATTTTTTTGAAAAATTTCTTTGTAAAATATTCATTTGAGCACACTAGTTTGATTTTCAAAGCATACTTTTTCACACAAGCATTCAATAACATATTCAAGAATAACATAAAATGAATGGAATGCATTAACACAATCAGACTAACATAATGTACAAATCAAGATTAATTATGCAAAGTTCATCCTGTCCTAAGCACATAATCATTTCAGATCATCTAATCAAAATACAAGATATCAGATAAGCATTCAGATTCATCCATTCAAAGCATATATTGACACACATATCTAGACATCATGATCAATCACTAAATTTATACCTAAGCATCATAGATACCAAGTAAAGCATAATCAGTTAAAGCACAAATCAGAATGAACAGATTCACAAGTTTAGACATAAAACACAACTTACTCACTCAAGACCTCTTAAAGGATAGTGAGTTAGCATATTAAGCACATATCATCAATCAGACTTCATCAGAGTTGATCATGCCTAAAGCTTTTAGTAGAAAGTGAAATCTCGTTTTTATCTAGTGGCTTGGTGAATAAATCTGCCAAGTTGTCACTAGTGTCAACTTTTTTCACTTCTCATGACCTTTACCCTTACATCTAGTCGGTTCTCAATCCTTGTAACACAACTTTTAATAAATTCAAAAGCCTCATCCTTTGAGTTCAGAAAATAAACCCGTGTATATCTTGAAAATCATCAATAATCACCAAACAATATCTATTCTTTCCAATACCTGGAACACTCACAGGACCAAAGAGATTCATATGAAGCATCTCAAGTACTTGTTCAACGGAGTTTATGAGTTTTCCTTTATATGATGATTTGTGGTGCTTTCCCTTTTGACAAGAAATGCACTTGTCATCTAGCTTGACCTCCCTTGTGGGTAAACCAATGATATGTTCACCTTTAACAAGTTTTTTCATGTCTTCCAAATGACATGACAAAGCTTTCTGTGCCACCATTTTGTTTCATTTGCAGTGGCTTTTGACACAAAACAGGTACCACCTCTAGAAATGACATCTTTCATTCCCAAGTCATACAAATTTCCATTTCTAGGGGCCATCATCATGATCATTTCTGGAGGAAATACAAATTCAGGTTTAAGGATGAAATAGTGAGAGTAATCAAATCCAACCTTATAACCCTTATCACACATCTGAGATATGCTCAAGATATTATATTGTAGTCCTTCCACATAAAACACATTATCAAATGACACTTTGCCATTGGTAAGAATTCCTTTCCCCACAAATTTCCCTCCATTTTCATCACTACCAAATGCAACTGGTCCTTCAAACTTTTCTTCATAGTTGACCAATGATCTTTTGTTACATGTCATGTGCCTGGAACATCCACAATTGTTGGGAAAATATTATGATAAAGGAATATTGGAATCTTCTCAACCTCTTTTGAAAATGGCTAAGTATGGAAACCGATCAAACTTAGGCATCGGAGCAAGCCTAAAATTAGTCAATTAAGGTATTTTGCTCCTTGAGCAAAGTTATCTTCTGGAATTCTTCTTAAGTGTTAGTTCGATCGAACTACACTTCATCAAGCAAGGTTGTTCTTCAAGTCAAGAAAGGTTTTTTTTAGAGCAAACTCTTGATTATCCAAGCTAAAACAAAGTATATTGGTGGACCGAGCAAGGTTTAGTAATAAACAGTGGTCCAAGAAAACTTGAAGGAAGTTAGTGAAGAATTACTCTAAGGACTTCCAACGAGCAAGGTTCAACCTCGAGCAAGCTACAGTGTCACAAGCACACTTGAATTTGTTCAAATAAGTTAAATAACAAAAGGTTGAAGGGATCCCTGAAGAACAAGTTTGCTCGTAGGGTATGTATCAAACAAATTTTGATATTACCAGGAAGATTGAAGTCTGCTTGAAGGATATTTTCTAAGGAAAATATTCTAAGTAAAGCTTACTCGGAGAACTGTTCCCAAGCACACTTAATGGTTACCAGATCTGCTCGACAAAGACAAAAGTCGCCAAGCTTACTCGAAGACCTGTTTACACTTAGTAACTTTTCTAATATGTTTGAATATGTTTTAGAATAATTTAGTAGGGTTTCTAGAAGGTGTCAAGGCAGGCCTATTTAAGGAACCTTTAGGGCATGCCTATGACAACAGAGGACACTGAGCGTAATTGTGATTTGACGGCTGTCTCTTTGCTGAAAAGATTATCTTTGTACGGAAAAGCCTGCCACAAATGCAAACATACAACCTAGAAACCCTAATCGATTTTCATTGTATCCTTCATAATATAAATGGAAATCTTTTGAGTTTATTTTTGCGTTTATTACTTTTATGTTCTTTTCAGAAATCATTTGAGTATCACTGATTTCGCCTTTGATATTACAAAAGTAGCATTTTGTAACTTTCTTGTCGACATGTTTGTGTGGGTTACGAGTGTGATTGAGTGAGATAATCAGGACCAAAAATTGTCCATATACCATAAATCATTAATTGGTGTGGACTATTCCTGCACAAATCAAAGAAAGAGTATTAGTCAAGTGATGAGTCACAAGCTGATTCAACTTGCAAATCATTAATAAATTCATCAACGGTTTCATCTGGTATGGGGTCCTCATACAACAGCTCACAAGACTCATCAGTCTCATAGCCGGACTCACATAACATTCCAACATAGGGAACTATGCTTGTGCATTCTTCAATGAAAATTCCCTTTTCAAGATTGTTACTTGTGCTTCAGATTTCGGTTTACACAAATACATGTGGTTCATAACCATGTTTCAAAATTAATTTCTCATCGTTCTTTTGATTTCTTTCTATTGAATACTTTCATCTTAATCTTGCTCTCACTTTCACAACTGGTTGATTTCTCATAATCAACAGACTTTACAGATTGTTGAGACATATCAGATATTTCTCTGACAGGTTTCTTGATCATAGGATCATGTTTCTTTTCTTTCAAGTCCTTTTTCTTGTTAGCTGTATCATCCTTTTTCTCATTAACTGCTTCATCAATCATAACTGGATCATCAACCATTTTCTTACCATTACTCAAATTTTCATTGTACTTTTTGTTGGAAAAACCAAAGTCTTGTCCAAACTTTGTTGTATCAGGGACATGAATTGGTTTGAAAGTAAACCTTTCATCACAGTATGATACCCATAAACATCACAAATTTTGCACCAGACTTGTCCCTTGAAGCTCTCACTTGAGTTACTTCTTTTATATCTTACACTTGGTCTTGTGCATCAGTTCCAATAGTATTTTGAGTAGTAAGACCATCATAGTTAATTGAGAAAGGTACAAATTCTTCAATTTTTATGTCTCGTCTCTAAACTAAACTCTTGACAAAGGTTATCTTCTCCATCTTGATTGGTCTTTCATTTGTATCATTGTTGGGATGAGAAAATGCTTAAAGGAAGATTTGAATATTCTCAACCTATCCCAAATAGGCTAAGTATGGACTCCGAGCACACTTAGACCTTCGAGTAAGCTTTTTACTTAACCTAGCAAGGTATTTTGCCTTTCGGGCAAGGTTATATTCTTGAAGTCTTCATAAGTGATAATCCAAGCAGGGTTCACTTTGTCTAGCAAAGGTGATCTTCAAGTCGTGCATGGTTTGCTTACAAGGAATCTCTTGACTGAACCAAGCTAATGAAGCCAAGTATTTTGGAAGATCTAGCAAGGTTTGATTAATAAATAGTAGTCCGAGCATGCCTGAAGAAAGTTGATCAAGAAATAATCTAAGGACTTTCCCTAGCAAGGTTCAACTCCGAGCAAGCTATAGTGCTACCAATACATGTTAAACAGTGTTACTACCACACTTCAGTTTGCTTAATAAGTTATCCATTAACAAAGATTTGAAAGGATTCATAAAGAACAGTTTGCTCGTAGGACCACATCGAGCAAAGTTTGCTATGGTCAAGAAGATTGAAGTCTGCTTGTTGAATATTTTCGAAGAAAAATATTCTAAGTAAAGTCTACCCAGAGAACTGTTCCCCAACACACTTTGGCTACCAGGTCTGCTCGAAGAAGACAAAAGCTGGAAAGCTGAAATCTTTTGTAATATGTTTTCTGATTATTTATCAATCATTAGGGTTTCTAGAAGGAATGACAGCTGTCAGGAGGCAGACCTATAAATAGAATAATATAGGGTACGCCTCCTAACACACGGAAAAACAGACCTAACATTGAATACTACCTGAAATATTCCTTACGTTGAGTGTGACGAGTGATTTGTATGAACAACCACTCCTAACAGAAACCCTAATCGATTTGCATTTGTATGAATCTTTCTATAAATGGAAATCTTTTGAGTTAATGTTTGTGTGTGTTACCTTAGCATTTATTGTGCAACATTTAGTATGTTAGTGATTCTGCCGTTAACATACTATTGTTCTTACCTTATATAGTAGGTCGTTAACCTTCTTGTCAACACTTTAATAGTGTGGGTTACGACATATCTGTGAGTGATATATCCTATTGAGAGGCACCGAAAACTGGTATCGGAGCATTTGAGCTGCTATTAAGGTCAAGAACTGTTGCATATCTGAAGAAGAAGAAGAATGATGTAAGTAGGACATTGTTTCATTGAAATATGACTTTAGCTGCTCTGTTCTTCATTTCCTTCTAGATCTACAATATTCAGGTGTTTTCTTTCTTTGTATTGAATTAAAGTTTTAATATTTACTCTAGATATTGCTCCAATCTGAACAGAATCATCAAATCTGAAATTTTGTCTACAAATCTGATTATTTTTTAAGAAAATTTTTAAACTTTTGTGTAATTTTATCAATTGTTTGTCTCTGTTTTCAAAACCTTTTTAAAAATCTTAAAATGTCTGGTTACGACGAGCAAGACGGCTCAACTAACAAAATTCCAAGGTTATATGGACAGGAAAACTACATAAAGTTGAAAGTTCTCTTTGAAGCAACAGTTTGCTATAATGATGTTGACATGTGGAATTCCATCAAGAATGGACAATATGTACCTGATGGAACAAATGCAAACCAATCTGTGGAAGCAAGAATGAGGAAGGTGGACGATCTAGCTCTTGCTATGTTGAAATTGGGTCTTTCTTGGGAAATTCTGACTAAGGTGGCTCACCATGCCACTGCTAAAGCCAGTATGATGCCATTCTGGAAATGTTTGAAGGCAACTCTGAATTAAAGAAAATCAAGAAGGAGAGAGCAACAACTTGATAGGTTCAAATACAAGGATGGTGAGAGGCTGAAGTAGTTTTGGAGAGATACCTTACCATAGTCAATGAGATAAGGACAACTGACTATGTGGTCACTGATTTGGACTTAACCACAAAGTTACTATCATCTCTGTCAAAAGAATGGTACACGGCAAGCAAGTTCACAAGACATAAACCAAATTATGAAGAATTGAAGCTTGATGATGTAGTCTGCTTTCTCCAAGAAGCTGAAATTGAAATGATAGAGAATGCAATGATAAAATAAGACAAGCCGTGTTTCCAAGTGTCAAATGCACTCATTGCTTTAATGGGAAACATGTCTATGAAAAACCAACAACAAATCCTAATTATTGAGGAACCAAATGAACATGGTGCTGACACACCAAAAGGTTTTGTTGGTGGTAGCTCAAGTAATCAAGGAAGGTTCAATGTCCAACTCATTGATGATAATGATTCTGCCTCTATGGCTAGTGGACATTCACCTTATGTTGGTGGAAATGGTGGTTAAGGAAGTGAATGTCAAGCTCTGTTTTCTATGTTCACAGATTCCCATAATGCATTTGTAGCCAAGAATATGATCCACACCCAGTGTCATTCAAGATGATTTAGAATAGATTGATGCTGATGATCTTGAAGACATGGACCTGAAGTGGCATGCTGCAATGTTGGCTCTTAGAAGTAAGAGGTTGTTCAATAGGACTGGGAGGTCTCTTGTGTCAGGTCCTAATGAAAGAATTGGGTTTGGAAAGTCTAATTACTATAACTGTCAATAACCAGGACACTTTGCAAAAGAATGCAATCAACCAAGAAACTTCCAAGGTAATCAATATCAGAATCAACATACAAGAAACCAATACCAAAATCAGCAAGGCGAACCAAGAAATTACAATAACAACTTCAACAATAACCCCAACTTTAACAACTACCAGCAGCCACAACAGAACAATCAGCAAGTTATACCTCAGAATCAGAACTACCAGAGAATCAACAACCAAAATCCTCAAAATGCTCCCAACAACACCAACAGAAACAATCAGAACCAGCCTAGAAACCAAGGAAATGTGGCACTTGCTGCTCAACAAGAAGGTGGTTTTGATTGAAGTGATCATGTTGATGATATAAGTAAGGCTAATGTTGAAAATGAAGCTGGAGCATCTTTTTCACAGGTACACTCACACTCAATATCTGAATTTCTTTAAACCATTGAATCCTTGAATGTGAAATTAGGAAAGCTTGATAGTAAGTGCTTCAGAAAATAAAGTATGTTGAATGTGTATCAAGCAAGTGAGGTTACTTATGAAGAAAGATATCAAAGCCTTGAACAAGATTGTATGAACAGTTACAGAATTCAGTCAAGATATGTGACTGAGATTGAAGGTTTGAAGAAGATGTTAGTAGAAGAGAAAGTGAGGTATACACCACTTCAAGATGAAAATGAATTCTTAAAGAATTTGGTGTCAACTGGTAATACTTGTGGCATTTGAACAAGATTAAAGAAGAAGACAATTATAAGGTTGTTCCTCCACCTTTCAACAACAACAATACTTTAAAAGTTGATAAAGAAAAGAGGGAAGGATATATGAAACAGTTCAAAGATGTTTTTCGAGATAAAGAGGAATTCATTGACAACTACAAAATGGTAGAAGTGGATGAAGATGGAGAATTTGTTGTGAAAGAAGACATGAAAGATGAGAAGTCAACATGAATTCAAGTATCAGAAGATGATTTTGATGAAGAATGTCTGAATGTAGATGATCTGAGTGATCCTAGTGATGAATACTCAAGTGAAGATGAAACCAAGAAAAAAAGAAATGGAAAAGCAAGTTCCATTGACAAACTACCTTTATTACCACCTCTCATACCAAAGATGAAGAAACATCATGAACAAATTGAGAAAGGAACATGTGTGTTTTGACATATGTGAATGTTCAAAGGTAACTAAGGTGACTTATAATACAGTAAAGCCACCTAGTAAAGAAATTTTGAGAAAGATCATGATCAAAGATAAAAAGAAGCCTAAAGAAAATTTTGAAAGTGACCAATTCATTCCAGTGTACCCTGTTTTCTCAAGTCAAGAGTTATTTGACATTGGAGAAGTTCAAACTATGGAAGAGTATGAGAGAAGGCAATCAAGGCACAAAGGATGTCTGGATGATGAGCCATTGATATTGGAAATGATCAATTTTGTTAAAGGTGAAATGGAGAGGCAAGACATCAAAATTGAAGAATTTGTGCCTTTCTCCATTGATTTTGATGCGCTAAAAACTCAGAAAACACTTGGCATTGAACCACCTAGACCAAGTGAGAGATTCAAGAAGGGAAATGCTCATGAAAGTTTCAAAGGAAAGGTATGGTGTAAAAAGTGTGATGAATATGGTCACCATACTGATTCTTGCCATGAGAGGTTCACTTTCAAACCCTTTCTTGTTTCCAATGGAACCAAGTTTGGACAAGATTTTAGTCTATATAAAAAGAAGTATGATGAATACTTGGGAAAAGGGAAGAGAGGTAAGGAAGTGGAAGTAAAGGGTGAAGATCCAAAAGTTGTGAAGAATGAGAAAGAAAATGTGACAGTTGATGAGAAGATGAAAAGAAATTCGGTGAATCAAGTGAAAAGGATCAGCTCACTCAACAAACCTGACGTGGTAATGAAATGGAATACACAATCAATCAGGATTGTTCCAAAGAATGACACCAAGTCAGTAAAATCTGACGACTCTGAAAATCACCAAGAGAAGGAAAGAAAAGTACTAAGGGTGTGTTCTCAAGAAAGAAGTCAAGAGAAGTCAATGGTGATGAAAAGTTTTTATTGAAAAATGGATTTGAAACTCATGGTTATCTTTGGAAACCATGGAGTGAAATTCATGTTTCAAAAGCAATAGATGTGAGAGATGTTTCGATTGGAAAGGATTATGTGATGCAAGAATGTAAAATTATAATTCCATATGTGAAAAGTCCAATTGATAGTGGTTATGAATCAGAAGAGTCTTATGGTTGTGATATAGTTTATGAAGATCCTAAGTCTAATGCACCACTTGTCTATGTCAATGATGGATTGCAAGTAGATTCAGCTTCCATTTCATTACCAAACTGATCATTTTTCTTTGATATATGCAGGAACAGTCCACACCAGTCAATGTAGTATGGTATATGGACATTGGATGTTCTAGGCATATGACATGTGACAATAGGTCACTAGTTAATTATGAAGAGAAGTTTGAAGGCCCAGTTGCATTTGGATGTCACAAAAATGGTGAAAAGATTGTGGGCAAAGGAATCTTGACAAATGGAAAAGTTACATTTGATAACGTATTTTATGTGGAAGGATTGTAATATAACCTTTTGAGTATCTCACAAATGTGTGATAAAGGTTATAAGGTTAGGTTTGATGACTCTCATTGCTTTATTCTCAAACCTGACTTTGTAATCCCTCTAGATGTGGTTATGATGATGGCTCCAAGGAATGGTAATTTGTATGAATTGAACATGAAAGATGCCATTTTAAGGGGTGGTACATGCTTTGTATCAAAAGCCACTGAAAATGAAACCAAATTGTGGCATAGAAAGCTTTGTCATGTCAACTTAAAGAACATGAGCAAACTTGTGAAGGGAGAGCATGTAATTGGTTTACCTATAAAGGAGTTCAAGCTGGATGACAATTGCATCTCATGTCAAAAGGGAAAGTAGCACAAGTCATCACACAAGACAAAGCTCATCAACACAACTGATCTTGTGCTTGAGATGCTTCACATGGATCTATTTGGTCCTATGAGTGTTCCAAGTATTGGAAAGAAGAGATATTGCCTTGTGATTATTGATGATTTCTCAAGATACACTTGGGTTTATTTCCTAAGTACCAAAGATGAAGCTGCTGAATTGATTAAGAGTTATGTGACCAGGTTTGAGAACCAGTTGGATGCAAGGGTGAAGGTAATGAGAAGTGATAATGGGACATAGTTCAAAAATGGATTAATGGAAGAGTTTTGCAATGAAAAAGGCATTCTTCAACAATTCAGTGCTCCTAAAACTCTTGAACAGAATGGAGTTGCAGAGAGAAGAAACGGAACACTTATTGAGGCTGCAATGACCATGGTAGTAGATGCTCTCTTGCCTGTTACCTTTTGGGCAGAAGCTATAAACACTGCCTGCTATGTTCAGAAAAGAGTCCTTCTCAACAAATGTTAAGACAAGACTCCTTATGAGATTTCGTTTAAGAGAAAGCCCTACATCAAGCTTCTCAAACCATTTGGTTGCAAATGTTCATTGTTGAACACCAAGGATTATCTCAAAAGCAAAATCCTTGGATTGCTTCTTTGTTGGTTAATCAACACACTCAAAAGCCTACAAAGTATATGTCAAAGACCATTTAAGTGTGATTGAATCTTCAGATATAATGTTCAATGAAAATCAGTTCAATACAGTAGATGGTGCCGCATGGCTGTTTGATCTTAAAAAAGTGATCAAGTCATTCAAGATTTATCCTGAAGACTTTGATGACTCATTTTACAAGACAAGCTTGATTGAAGAGAATGATCAAAAAAAGTTAGATCTGGACAAGGTGTGGTCCAAAGTTGCTACAAAAAGAAGTGAATATAGATTTGTAAAGGATCCCTCAAGTGTTGAAATTGAACAGGTTCAAGATCAAGGTCATGATTAAGAACAAAATCAAAATCCAGGTCAAGAACAAGAAAATGGTAATCAAGACAATTGGTTAGTTCATGGTGATAAAGTCCTGAATGAAGAGGATCCAAGCAACCAAAATGAAGTGCAAAGACAAGTTGAAAGGGAAGCAAGATTTGAAGACTTATTTCAAAGCTTAAATATGGGAAACAATGGTATATCTATCTCACAACAGAACAATGAAGAAGCACCAGAGTTTCATGATGCAACAACCGATTTGATCATTGATTAACCCGATCCCAATGAATCAAATCTTGACTCTACCGTGTCTGCTGATGTGATTGTTCAATCCTCTTTTGTTGAAATAAATCGTCCACCTGAGAACATTATTAGAGATATAAATGAAAGAGTTACTAGAAGTGCTTCTGAATTTGCAAACACTTGTTTGTACTCCTTTCTATCCCAAATTTAGCCCAAGAACATTTTTCAAGCATTGAAAGACAATTGTTGGGTAGAGGCAATGCAAGAGGAGTTGGCTCAATTAAGAGATTTACAAGTGTGGGAACTTGTGGATAGACCAAGAAACAGATATGCAATTGGAATAAAATGGGTTTTCGGGAACAAAAGAGATGAAAGAGGAATTGTGATTAAGAACAAAGCAAGACTTGTTGCATTGTGTTGCCAACAAGAAGAAGGAATAGACTTTTAGGAAGTTTTTACTCCTGTAGCAAGACATGAGGCAATAAGAATCTTCTTAGCCTATGCTGCCTCAAAGAATATAAGGGTATTCCAGTTAGATGTTAAATCTGCTTTCTTAAATGGAAAAATAGAAGATGAAGTGTATGTGTCTCAACCACCAGGATTTGAGGACCCTGATTATCCTAACAAAGTGTATAAGTTAAATAAAGATTTGTATGGACTACATAAAGCTCCAAGAGCTTGGTATGATGAGTTATCTAATCACTTACTTGATAATGGTTTCTTAAGAGGAACTATTGACAAGACCCTCTTTTACAAGAAAAGAGGAAGATATTTGCTTCTATTACAAGTCTATGTTCATGATATCATTTTCGGCTCAACCAATGAACAAATGTGCCATGAATTTGAAGAAGTGATGAAATCCAAGTACTCAATGAGCTCAATGGGAGAAATAAACTTCTTTCTTGGATTGCAAGTTCAACAGAAGGCTTATGGCATCTTCAAATGCTAGTCCAAGTATGTGCAGGACATATTAAATAAGTTCAAGTATCAAGATTTCAAAACCGCTTCAACACCAATGGACACCTCATGAGAAAATGATAGCAGATGAAAAGGGGGAGCCTGTTGATGACCATGAATATAGAGCCAAACTTGGATCCTTTATGTATCTTATTGCTTCTAGACCATATATCATGTTTGAAGTATGTGTATGTGCAAGATTTCAGTCAAGTCATAAGGTCTCTCATATGACTGCTGTCAAGAGGATATTTAAATACTTGAAGGGAAAACCCGATTTAGGGATATGATACCCTAAGAACCATTCTTTTGATCTCATTGCCTACACTGACAGTGATTATGATGGGTGCAACATGAGCAGAAAGTCAACTTATGGTGGATGTCAATTTTTGGGTGACAGACTAGTGTCTTGGCAGCGCAAGAAACAAACTACAGTGTCCATCTCAACTTCTGAAGCTGAGTACATTGCTGCATCTGCTTGCTGTGCACAAGTTCTATGGATTCAGAATCAAATGCTGGATTATGGTCTGAACTTCTTGAACACTCCTATTTTCATTGATAATACTGCTGCATTTTTCATTGTTAAGAATCATGTTCAACATTCCAAGACCAAGCACAATGAAATCAGAAATCATTTCATTAGGGATTGTAATGAAAAAGGTCTAATTGAGATGAAAAGAGTTGACACAAGTGATAATTTGGCTAACCTATTCACCAAACCAATTGATAGAACCATATTCCACTTTCTACTGAAAGCATTGGGAATGATGAGCTCAAATGAGGTCTGGTTAATGATGTGTGCCTTTATGTGCTAATTGACTATCTTGATAAAGGGTCTAAGTGATTGTTTTGTATGATTGAATATGTTAGTGTTTGATGTTCACTGATGTATGATTAATTGATTATCTGTATAACTTAGGTAAATTTGATGCTTAGGTTAATGATTAGTGAATATGTGTGATGTCATGATAAGTGCTTAGAATGACTAATATGCATGTATGCTTATCTGATATCTTGATGATGCATTTGAAAATGTTTAATCTAATGATGATGTTACTAGGATAGGTTTCACTATGTTGTATGTGAAGTCTGTCTGTTTTGATGATGTCATGACTAAGATTTGAATATGTTACTTTATGTAAGAGTCAAAATATGCTTTTGCGTCAAAATTGCATGCTCAAATGAAATTTTCAAATGAATTTTGCTTAAAACATTTTTGACAAAAACAGAGCAAGTTGATTAATGGTGCAGAGATGTGATAAGATTATTCAGTTCAAAGCTTTATAGAAGCTTAAGAAAGGGTTTTTAAATTAAAATTGATCCAACCCTTTGGGAAATGATAGTGCATTGACTATGTGGCCAATCATATGGATTAAATAGGCTAAGTGTCTATGGATTTAATAGGCTAAGAAGACACTTAGTGCAGTCATTAACATGTATGGTTGCTTTCCCATGATGTGTAAAATCTAAGGTGATATAAACTAAATATAAAGAAACTGCTAAACTTAATGTGGAGTTACATTGTTGTCTAGCATGTTCCAATATACATATTTCTGAATGATATGTAGAAAAATGAATATCTAGTCATACACGAGCCCGTTGGTATTTGGTCCCCAAGTGAAGTATTTATTTGAGAATGCCAAAGAACACAAGTGAACAAAACGTACTGATTATACAACACAATGTTGATATATATGTTCACAATCTTATGTTACAAAAAAAAATAAATCATAAGTTCCGTCGTTAAAAGTTTTAACAAAATATTAGGGGGTCGGAGTCAATTCGGGTGATCTGGAGAAAGCCAAATAAGCCTTGAGAATAGATACGGAGCATCAGAAAGCAATATGTGTTATCCATTTAGTATTATGCATCTTAAATGAACCTTAATCATATCACCAAAGAAATGAAATTCATGCTAAGTCTAGACCTGCTGTTAACCTGTCTAATATGTCATAATAATTCTGAGAATGAAGTATTGAGAAGCAACTTAGTCAATATGATCCCATTTTGAGATCTTTTCATACTAAGTAAGAAATTGATTTGAAAGGAAAGATAACTCAAATTTGATCTCTTAATGCACCATTTGCTCTTAAACAATGATTCTTAATGATAAACTGTTTGACTTTTGGTTTAAGACAAAAAGAGTTGCATTTTACATTCAAAAGGTATGAATATGCATTTTCGAGTAAGGTTTAATGATTTTCAACCTTTTCGAGCAAACTTAGATGATTCTGTCTAAGTTTATCTTCTTCGAGCATGCTTTGATGTTTTATAAACTTTCGAGTACACTTTACTGTCTTATTTGAAGTTTAACTCTTTCGAGCAAGCTTGATGGTTGGATATGTTTGATTATGTCATTTCCAGCAAGCTTTGATGAATTCTGAACATTCTAGCAAACTTAACTGTTTTATAGGTTGTTTAGGTCATTAAAGCAAGCGTTGTGATTGATTAAGTTACTTCTAGCAAGCTTTAGTGTTTTTGACTTTCTAGCAAACTTAGGTGTTTTGATTGACTATTTAAAATCATTCTAGCAAGCTTTGTGATGTTCAGTTCTTACATGATTTATTATTGAGTACACTTTGATGCTTCTTAGCTTTCGAGTAATCATTAGATGTTCTGAAGGTTAGTTTTGTCTAGCATACTTGATAATTCTGTGACATCTGCTTGAATATGCTTTATATGTCTATTTCGAGTAAACTAAAATGTCTTATTTGAAGTATGTCTTTATCTAGAACACTTTATGATTATGAATGCGATTCTTTGAAATTACAAGTGTTTTTGGGTAAACCTCGTTTTCCGGGCACATTTTATATTTAGAGCACACTTTGTAAATCTTCAAGTGTTCACCTAATATACTTGGTAATTTCAAAACCTTACTTTTCGAGTACACTTTGTGTTTAGAGTCATTCTCGAGCACACTTTGTTTTCTTAAAGTGTGTCAATCATACTTTGTTTCAAAGTTTACTCGACTGCATATTTGTGAACTGATTAAGTACTTTCGAGCACAGTTTGGGTTATTCAGAAATTCGAGCAAGGTTAACTCACAGAAATGTTTCTAAGTTACTTATTTAGGATTCTTTATTGATTCCTAGCAAGGTTGCATATTTGATAATTTGTACTTAATTATTTGTCCTGTGATTTATTTCTCGAGCAATCTTGTATTTCGAGTAAGCTTCCTTCATTTTATTTACTTAGGTTTATTTTTATCTACTTTATTTCTGAAATAATTCTGGAACGCGCAAGCTTTGAAAAGTGAAATTCATATACTAGCAAACTTAAATGAATAAACTTTCCGAGTAGGGTATACGACAATATGCTTTAATGAGAAAGGTTTTAAATGGGAAAACATTATCGAGCAATGTTTTAAATGGGAAAACATTATCGAGCAAGGTTATAATTGAGAAGATATTTACTTAAATAATGTTACCGTTTGACAGCTATTTACTCACTAAAAGACAAAAAACATGTAAAACTCACTTTTAGAAAGGTATAAGAGAGGAACTTAGAGAAATTTTTCATATTATTCACTTCTCCCTCTTTACACTATAGTACAATTGCTCTCGTTCCAGGAAAACCCAAACGTTTTCATCTAAATTTTCTAACCCTAATTGAACAGCCCCCATATTCCGACTCGGTAAGAATCAATTGATTGTTTTCCGATAATGGTTATATGAAATTGGGCAGTTAATTTTCATATTAACTAACTCTCTGTTTTATGTGTAGGTTATAAATTTGTCGAAGAATAGGTTCTTAAAGACATTTCTTCTTCTTCACTTCTTCAAGTTATAACTTCAAACTGTTCAAAGTAATGAACTTTATGACTAATTTTTACTTTGAATGTGTTTTTATTTATGTTTGTACATATATGGAGGACGGACCGACATATCCGTTTGAGCAAAAGCACAATATGTGCGCTCTATTACAAGTGACTCCGGACAACGAGGAGGTGGCCCATATGATTAGATGGATCAAACGGTCTAATCTTCGATTCTCCATGACAGAGTGCCCTGTGATATACATAAATCACCACTTGGATTTCTGGTGCTCAGCCACATTTTATGACGATCAGAATGGTAGGCGATTGGAGGCTACCGTGTCTAATCATGAGATCAGGGTCACTGAAAGACTTATTCAAGCAAGTCTGCAATTACATGATGATGACCATACCCTATCCACTTCACTACTGCACACTTATTGAATATTTTTCAACAAACGATGAGTTATCAAGGGAATGTTAATGAAGGACAATTTCAGAAGGGTATGTTTCCAAACCTCTATAGGTTTTTGATTTATCATATCATCCAAGGGTATGCCCCTCGTAAAGGCTCATGGACCCTTATGAGCCGTGTTTTGGCAAATGCAACTGTTGCTGTCGTATATGACCTACCTTTAAACTTCTCAAGGATGATATTTGAAGGGATGATGAGTATCTTGAGGAAGCCGAACAGAGAGAATTCTTAGCTTACCCAAGATTTCTCCAAATTACTTTAACCATGTGTTACATTATTTGCCTACAATGGGGACAACTCATGTGATGTAGAATCCTAATGTTTACAAGAGGATTGCAAGGCTTTCTTGCACAAGCGGGTTTATTCCTAGAGTTAAGTTTGATATACTACCATGGCTAGTGAATCATTATGCGACTATTATGCCAATTCTAGAGTTAACCTCTGAGGAGGAAGAGAGTGCAGAAGAGGAGGATGATGATGATAATTCTTATGACTCAAATGATGATATGAAGGACGTGAATGAGGAGTTGAAGGAGATGTTAGTATTAATGATGATGTACAAGCTCAGGGGGAGAACATACCCTTACCTACCCCACCAGCCACACCCTTACCTACACCACCAGCCATACCACCTTCCCCACCACCACAAAATGAAACATCTACCCAATCACCACCCATCCAAACACCATCTACCCATACCCAAAGCCCACCTCAAACCCAAGACCAACCCATAAACCAACCTTTAACCCAAACCAAACATTAATACAAGATCCAAACCAATCCATCCATGAACCATATATTCCACAAACAGTTCCAACCCATCTACTTAACTTTCCAAGCACACCTTACCAATCTCCAACCCATTCCCAAACACTAGACCAACTCATCCAACCAACCTTCCAAACCATGAACCATATACCCTCAACCAGTGAACACATCCCAAGCCCACCCACCAACACAATTCAACCCCAAATCAACAAATCTGATCATTCCACTGAACAATCTACCCAAACCCCTTCCCATAATGCTTATCTATTCCAACTAAATTTGGACCTTATGACTGAAAATATTGATTCAAAAGGGAGGAATGCAGAGGTGATGAAGGAGAACGAGGAATTGAAAACACGGTTGGCCGAAGATCTAAAGACAATTCAAGCCTTGGAGGCTGAGGTTTAGAAGACCTCAGTTGTACCAAAATAAGGGGAGAATATTCAAGTGGCAATTGATGTTGTTATTGATGAGGAGATGGCATAGGTGGAAGTGAATGTTGACGATGATGGATTGAAGAACATATTGAATATGTATGGCGATAGTGATGAGGATGATATTGGAGAGAGAATGGATGATGATGATGGTTATAAAGGTGACTAGTCTGATATCGGAGAACAAGATTAGGATGCTGAGGATATGTTGAAGAAGAAGAAGAATGTGAAAGAGGAGAATATTGTGAAACAATCAAATGTGGAGATGGAGGATGATCATAATGTACAAACTGATAATATACTCACAACAGAGGCCATAGCGACTGATGCTATTGGTACTTATGAATTAACTGATGTGGTTATGGAGGAAGGAGCTGAGACTGAGGAATTTTGTTTCACTGAAGAGATTGATAACAGTGAAACTTCCAAGAGGGTCGGTGGAGATGAAGAGGAAATGGAAAACTTAATGGACGACATTGAAAATTTCTGCACTCAATCATAAGAAGAAAGAAGGAGAAAAGAAAAAGGGAAAGCAATAGTTGAGTCAGAAGAAGAAACCCATGTTGATTCACAGGAGGAACATAATGATGATATATTTGAAGAAGAAGAATTAGCCGAGCAAGCTGCCAAGAGGCAAGCTGACATTACACTTGAAACATTGGAGAGGGAGAGAATAGCCCAATCCATGACTACTAAGGGGTTTGGTGAACAAAAAACACTATTTGAACATGCTCATATTGCAAAAACCTTAAATGAAGAAGAAGAGACTGAACAAGAAGTTATTGAAAGTTTGATCAAGCTTAGGCAAGTGGAGGAGGTAGATAATACCTTACCTCGTGTCATAAGTAATATAGAGAAGAATAAGGATGAGAAGACTATTCCATCCACTGCTGAAAATGTGGACGGATAAAATAAGCAGTTGGATCCTAAAGTTGTAGGTGTATCGATAGCTACAATCTTTGTAGATAAATGGGTGAAGGATGTTAAAAGGATCATTCAAGAAAATCTTGATGATGAGTGGAGCTATGATGAGTAGCCCAGAAGTAAGTTTGGAAAAAATTATAAAAGAAAGAGAAGTAAATTTGACAACAGGGATGATAATAAAGAGATATTAAAGAAAAGGAAAATTGATGAGGATGATATGCCAGAGTACATTGTAGAAAGTCCAAAGGACCATAAAAGTCCTTTACAAGCTATCCCACTTCAAAGTTTGTTAGTGCACGGTTTTGCGTCTCGATTCTTTGTATTAATCGTTAACGTATTTGTCGTTTTGTTTAATGTAATAAACAATTAATATATCTTTGTAATTCATTAATGTAAGGTCTAGTTCACTAAGGATGTTTAGCGAACTAAGATTTAAGATATTATCCCTCCTGATTCGTTGAGGAAGTTTATTGAATCAGAGGGTGATTCGTTAAGCTATTGTCTATTTAATGTAAGTAACGAATTGGAGGTTAGTTCGTTAGGGGATGTTAACGAACTAACTCCATCGTCTATTTATAGTGAACACTGTTCACACGTTAATGTAAGTTTTTGAGAGTTAATTAACAAACCCTTGTCTGATCTCTCTCTCAATCTTCATACTTATATTATACAATCAATACATATAGATATAGATAATGTATTAACTATAGATCAATGGCAATCATGAACTAGATCCGTATTGGAAGTTAATTATAGACTACTCAGATTTGAGATTTGTGTTAGTAAGGGTTAACTGAGATCAAACAACTGGTATCAGAGTTTTCGGTGCTCTTTTGCTCTTGAATTTGATAGTTAATTCGTTATTATAGTCGTATAATTGTTATTGTGGTATAATTGTGTTTCCGGTTTTGATATAGATCAATTGAGTGTAAATTGGACTGGTTATGGATTGAATTGGATTAGTTTTGGGTTCAGTAAGGTTATTGAGAGCTGTGGTTGACTGGTATTGAGGTTTGGACTGTGTTTGGATTGTTTAGTTTGGATCTGAGTTTTAGCCGAGAAACAGAGGATTGTTTTTGGTAAAATTGGATATGTATTAAGTGTAATTGGATTACAAGATTGATACGATGAAACTCGTGATCGATTGGCGAGTATTTTGTAATTTATTTGTGCAATTTGGTTAAGTATTGAGTGTGTATTACAAATTGGATTTATGGGTTCGTGTTCTTCAGTTTCCAGATTTCTGGAAATTCTCGTTTGAAGATTTGAAGATACGAAGATTCAAGTCTGATTCGTTAAATTTCAGCATTAATTCGTTAACCCATTCAACTTGATTCGTTAACATATTTCACCAATTCGCTATGAGTTATAGTTGATTCGTTTAACCAATTCGCTTTCTATCTGATTCGTGTTCACTGATTGGTGTGACACGTGTTTACCTTGGAAACTGTGTTATAACAACCTTTGCCACGTGGCATTCGGTGTCAGAGTTTGTTACAAACCGTTGTAACAACCTGATTCGCTATAAGTTGATTCGTTATCAACTGTGGCTTGTTCGTTATCTAATTCGTTAAGTATCTCTTGGCCATTCGTTACAGAAAATGTAACACCCCGTAACCGCAGCGGAAACGTAAACGGGATGCAACAGACACATCTGATATCAACAGCATTGCTTATAAAGAAAACACCAACATTAATTTACATCATATTAAATTGTTCCAAGTTTAGTTCCCGTCTAGGCGATAGCACATAAGTTTCACCAACATTACATTAACATATTTAATACAAAAAGAAAAGATCATTAAGCTTCCACAAAAAGCACGCATCATCAAGCATGTAGCAATTATTCCAGTTTGGGAGTACCTAGAAAGCATGTAAAGAAAACGGGTCAACTACGAATAGTTGGTGAGTTTCACTAATTTAAACAACTGTGACAAATCATTATAATAATCATATATTAGCGATGTAATTATGCTGAGCCCACAAGTGAAACCTCTGTTAACCCAGTACTGTACCCGTTCCGGGGGCAATGTTAACCCAGAAACACTTCTAGAGACATCTGGGGACACTGTTAACCCAGTACTGTACCCATTCCGGCGGCAAAGTTAACCCAAAAACACTTCTAGGGACGTCTGGGGACACTGTTAACCCAGTACTGTACCCATTCCGTACGATTCCCATACAATCAAACATTTATAAATACACGCAAATCCATGCGTTCAGTATGTACTTAAACATTTCAATAGTAACATGCTTTCCGCCCCGGGAAAATATTTAAAAACAATTCAGAAAAAGGGGCTCGTGAAACTCACCTTATCGCAAGCAGTAACACAGTATGTGAGCTATTAATCCGGATCTGTAATACGATCCCTAAATTCGTTACTATTCAATCACTATTAACACAACTTAAACCGTGTTAACCGGTACATCTGGGGACACTGTTAACCCAGCACTGTACCCGTTCTGGGGGCAATGTTAACCCAGAAATACTTCTCCGGATTCAGATTGTGATATCGTTTAGAGTTCACTAGTCAACATTACTATTAGTCGTTTTTCCCGTTTTGCGTGCCTAGCACGATTATCCATTTTTACGTTTCAAAGATGAGTTTGGTCACACACGACTCAAAAATAGTTGTTGACTGATAATTTAATTAAAGTTGTGAATTTAGAGCTCGTTTTAGACGCCCCGATTGGCCGCGGGACCCGTTTCCGTCTTTGGCGTACCGGAAACTGTTAAATCGGTTAAAATTACTCAAATCATCCGAATTATTTTTGGATGATTTATTTTTACTTGTTTAACTCAATTATATGAAAATAGTTCATTTTAAGGGTTTTTATACACCAGTCAGCTCGCTTATGCGAACTTTACCGGTTTACGCGTTTTAAGCTTTAAAAGTTTGTTTTTATCTTCTTTTTAGCACAAATAATTATCCGTTTAATCTCGGATCTTGAAATTTTGCACAAATCACTTTTTGACAGTGGGAAATTTTATAAAAATATTTCCAGAATTAATTTTTATATTTAAAATTTATTTATCTATTTTTAAACACCATTTAAACACTAAATATGTCGTAAATACCAAACGATCTTAGAAAAATCCCAAATTTTTCATGGATGACCCCTGCCATCCCCATAGTCCCCTGTATTTTTTTTCAGAACCAAAATCTCATTTTACATGCTATTTTTACTAAAACCGAGCTAGAAAACCCTAGAACTCGTTTAACCGAAAAGCCTACTTATACTTCTCCAACGGACCTAAAATTTTGTGTGTGACTTTTACATGTTTCAAAAAGCTTATCTGGAATTTTCCAGAATTTTTCATGATAATTAACTATTTTTCACCATTTTTGGCCAAAACTGAGCATTAAATTCACCAAATATTCATCCTTTGTCCAAAAATTACCAAAATTTCACAGAACTCATATTTTCATGTATCTAACACCTCTGTAAAATTTTATGACCCAACTCTAAACACATCACAATCTGTCCAAATCACAACATCATACAAAAAACCGAACTAACTTGCGTTTCTAGCTTCAAATCGCAAGGATCTCGCTTTCTAGCCCTTGCTATCAACTAGATACAACACCTACAAGCACAATAACACCACACCAAGCAAGTTACACCCACAATCAAGCCATTTCTTTCATGGTTTCGGTTATGACTTAAAAACAAAGATTTAACCGTAAAAATTCGTTTTTGGTTCGTTTAACTCCTTTCTTGGACCAAGATCCCTTGTATAACCCGTATACATCACTTGATCATGCAAGAATCGGTTTCATCTCGGGTTTTCACCCTTTTTCACTTGAAACCTCATTTTTTTGTAATTAAACTCGAGAAAGGAAGATGAACACGAATATAACTCGATCTTTACCTCGTTGTTCTTGCTAGAATTGTCGGTTTTTGATCATGAAGTTGAGAGAATATGATGGATGTTGGATATTGTTTGCAAAAAAAATGATAAAGCAAAGGGGGTTACACCCTTTTTGCGACCGGAAGTGAGAGGGAGGGGGGGTGGGACCCACCTCTCCATTTCTAGCCACACATTCGGATATCAGAGATCTGGATAATGTTTTGGATAATCTGGTTCAGTTCGTTTTTCGGTTAAATGTTTAATTCGGCTTAAAACGAGGCTAAAACGGTCGTTTTTCGGCTTAAAAATGAAATTTATATAAAACCAATTTTCAAAACTTTAAAAACTTAAACCATGGTATTTATTATCTTAGAACATCATATTAATAATAATCGCACATTTTTTTCGGCTTGATCGATCGTCTCTTGCTTGGTTTGGTATTAAAGGTTTCGTTTAACGTACCGACGTACCATTAATCGAAATTTCTTTTCCTGTGCTTTAATTCACTTATCCCGAAGCTTTAACACTTCGTAAACCTCACTAAATATTATGTATCTCGTCTATAATGTATCCCCGATTCGTTCGGGCTTCAATAACCGTTAATCGGTTAATCGTATTTCCAATACGATTAACTGTATAATCGAGTATAATCCGTAATGTGAATCATACATACTCATATAAACGCATTATAATTCATATATTCATTATCAAGTAACACATAAATAGTATATACCGGCTAGGGTATACCTGAATTTGCCGGAATCGTTACATTCTCCCCCCGTAAAAGAAATTTCGTCCTCGAAATTTTACGCGTCAACTACTTCGTTTTGAGGAAATAGATAGGGGTATTTCTTCCGGAATTCGTCCTTTCGTTCCCATGTATATTCTGGGCCTCGATGCGAATTCCATCTAACTTTGACCAACGAAATCTTATTGTGTCTAAGTTGCTTGATTTTCCCGTCTACTATTTCTATGGGTTCCTCTACGAGATTGAGCTTATCACTTATTTGGACACCCTCTAGAGGTAACACCGATGTCTCATCCGCCAGACATCTTTTCAAGTTCGATACGTGAAACACGTTGTGAACTGCACTCAGTTCATCGGGTAGTTCTAATCGGTATGCTACGGGACCGATTTTTGCAGTAATATTGAATGGTCCAATGTATCTCGGGGCTAACTTCCCTGCCTTTCCAAATCTGACTACACCCTTCCAAGGTGATACCTTCAAATACACTTTATCACCTTTCTCAAACGACAACGGTTTTCTACGGGTATCGGCATAACTCTTCTGCCGATCCCGCGCGGCCTTCAGATTGTTCCTAATTTCAAGGATTTTGCTGGTCGTTTCCTGGACCAGGTCTGATCTAATAATCTGAGTGTCGCCCACTTCAGTCCAACAGAGTGGTGATCGGCACTTCCGACCATACAATGCTTCGCAAGGCGCTGCCTTTATACTGATATGGTAATTGTTATTATAGGAAAATTCAACGAGTGGGAGATGTTGATCCCAATTTCCTTTAAAATCCAGTACGCATGCACGAAGCAAATCCTCCAGGGTTGGGATGGTCCTCTCAGACTGACCATCGGTCTGAGGGTGGTAAGCTGTGCTTAGATCAATACGCGTTCCCAGCGCTTCTTGCACAGCTCGCCAAAGATTGGAGGTGAAATGGCTATCCCGATCGGAGATGATTGAGATGGGTATCCCATGACGGGACACAATTTGATTTATATAAATCTGCGCAAGTCTCTCAGTGTTATAATTATTTCTAATTGGGATAAAATGTGCCGATTTGGTTAATCGATCCACAATTACCCAAATTGCATCATGTCCTCGGGACGTCTTAGGAAGATGTGTCACAAAATCCATCGTGATTTGCTCCCACTTCCATTCGGGAATTTCCGGTTGTTGTAACATTCCCGAGGGTTTCTGGTGTTCCGCCTTAACTTTCGCACAAGTCGTACAGTTACCGACATACGTTGCTATGTCCTTTTTAATACCCGGCCACCAGCAGAACTCCTTCACATCCTTGTACATCTTATCCGATCCCGGATGTATGGAATATTTCGATCTATGCGCTTCGTCCATGATTAATTCACGAAGGTCATGGAGGGTCGGGATCCAAACCCGATTTTTGAAATAAAGAATTTCGTCCACACGCTGTTCGAAATTCTTCTCATTGCCGTAAAGTCCCTCCTTTTCCAATTGATCCTCTTTCAACGCCTCCCGTTGAGCGACTCGAATCAGGTCCGAAAGGTTCGACCGGACTATCATCCCCAGTGCTCGCACTCGCAATGGCTTAACCCGATCTTTCCTACTCAAGGCATCGGCTACGACGTTAGCCTTGCCGGGGTGATAACGGATGTCATAGTCATAGTCGCTTAACAACTCGACCCATCTTCGTTGCCTCATATTCAGTTCTTTCTGATCGAATATATGCTGCAAACTTTTATGATCGGTGAAGATGGTGCACTTCGTACCGTAGAGATAATGTCTCCAGATTTTAAGTGCGAAGATAACCGCTCCCAGTTCTAAGTCGTGAGTAGTGTAATTTCTCTCGTGTACTTTTAACTGTCGGGAAGCATAGGCTATAACCTTATTATTCTGCATCAACACGCATCCTAACCCTCTACGCGATGCGTCACAATACGCGACAAAACCATCGTCTCCATCGGGGAGACTTAAAATCGGCGCTTGGCACAATTTTTGCTTTAACGTTTGAAACGCCGTCTCCTGCTCTTCTCCCCATTCATACCTTCGATCCTTTTGAGTCAGGAGAGTTAAAGGTTGGGCGATGCTGGAAAAGTTCTCTATGAATCGACGATAATATCCAGCTAAGCCTAAGAATTGGCGGATTTCCTTTGGCGTTTTAGGCGCTTGCCAATTCTTAATTGCTTCAATCTTACTCGGATCAACGTGTATTCCTTGATGGTTTACAACGTGACCGAGAGGAATTGCACTTCTTGTAACCAGAAGTTACACTTGGAGAATTTTGCATACAACTTCTCCTGATTTAGAAGCTCTAAAATTATTCTTAAATGTTGCTCGTGCTCTTCTTTACTTTTCGAGTAGATCAAAATATCGTCAATAAACACAATGACGAATTTGTCGAGGTAGGGTTTACAGACTCGATTCATGAGGTCCATGAACACTGCCGGCGCATTTGTTAGCCCGAAAGGCATAACTAAGAACTCGTAATGGCCGTAGCGAGTCCGGAATGCGGTTTTTGGAATATCTTCTTCCTGAATTCTAACCTGATGGCAACCCGATCTAAGATCGATCTTTGAGATATAGCTCGCACCTTGCAGCTGGTCAAACAGGTCATCAATTCGGGGAAGAGGGTACCTATTTTTGATTGTTAACTTGTTCAACTCCCTGTAATCAATGCACATTCTAAGGCTCTCGTCCTTCTTTTTCACGAATAATGCAGGTGCACCCCACGGGGAATGACTAGGACGTATAAATCCTTTATCCAACAATTCTTGCAACTGATTGGATAATTCTTGCATCTCGGACGGTGCAAGTCTGTAAGGTGCTTTAGCAACAGGGCCAGCTTGAGGTATTAAATCGATTCGGAATTCGACCTGTCGGGTTGGCGGTAATCCAGGAAGTTCTTCTGGGAAACTTGTGGAAATTCGCGTACCACCGGGATATCTTCCACCCGTTTCTCCTCAGAATCAGTGGCCGTCAAGCTCGCTAGATACGCCACGCATCCCTGGCGTATATATTTTAACACCTTGAGGTGGGATATAAATGGTATCATTGTGTCTGACTTCTCTCCTTGCACTAACACCTCTTCGTCATCTGACACCCGGATCTTGACGATTTTCTTTTCACAGTTTATTTCCACTTTGTTACGTGCTAACCAATTCATTCCCACTATCACGTCAAAACTACCTAATTCTACCGGTAATAAGTCAATCGGGAAGGATTGATCGTTCAGAATAAAAGGGCAATTCCGAACTATCTGATTAACTATCATGGTTTTACCGTTAGCGAATTCTACGGTATAAGGTTCTATGGCTTCACTAATCGGAAGGTTTGCTATCGATAGGAATTTAACAGAGACAAAACTTCTATCGGCGCCTGTATCAAATAATACAGAAGCGTAATGATCCGAGACGAGGAATGTACCTGTCACTACGCTGGGGTCCTGGCGTGCTTCGTTCGCCCGCTTCACGAATGCTCGGCCTCTCGCTGGATTGGACGACGATGCCTGACCCACGGTTTGCCTCCCAATTCCTCCCTGGTTCAGTTTCGGACAGTATCTCTTGAAGTGATCTGTGCTGCCGCATTCAAAGCAAGCACGGCTGGTGGTCATTGTTTGGTTTCCTTGTGGGTTTTGTTGTCAGGCTGGTTGGGTCCTAAATGGCTGCGCACGGATAGGTTGCGGTTGTCGGTTCAGATTGTTCAGGTTTGTCCTACATCTCGATGCGTAGTGCCCATCCCTGCCACACCGATGGCACACTACCCCCCCTGCACTCGCCACCATGCTGGTAACCGCATTTCCCACACTTAGGGAACGTCCCTTTCTGCAGTTCCTGCCTTCCGCCTGAACTAGTCATGGCGTAGTTCTGGGCAGCGGGCCTAGCACGTTTATGTTGCTGCCTCTCCTGGATCCTATTGTCATACGTACCTCGTTTCCCCCCAGCAGACTCTCCTGCCACCTTCAGTGTCCCACTCCTCACGAAATCGTATGTGACGATACCAGCTTGCGTCACCACGCCCTCAAACGTCTTGTGTCCCTTAGAGTTGACTATACTCCTTACTACTGGAGTTAGTCCCCATATATAACGCTCAACCCTCTTTGATTCTGGGGTGACTAACCATGGCACCAATCGCGACAATTCATTAAATCGGTTCGTATAACCCAAGTGGTCTGCCCCCTGCATCTCTAGGTTCCACAGCTCGTTTTCTAACTTCTGCATTTCGTTTTTCGGGCAGAAATGTTCCAGAACAAGGGCCTTAAGCTCTGCCCAGGTCATGCGGTTTGTCGCTGCCTGACCGCGAGTTTGCACTATTGTGTTCCACCATGTCAAGGCATGGTCCGTGAACGTGCAGGTAGCATACTTAACAACGTAATCCTTAGGGCAGTTGCTGATGTTCACAACTGACTCTATTTTCTCAATCCACTTAACCAACCCATTTGGTCCCTCAGACTCGCTAAATTCTTGGGGCTTGCACAACATGAAATCTTTAATTGAACATCCCTTTGTTGCAGGAGTCGGTTCAGTGCGGTTCGTTTCAACACTAGGTATAGGGCCATTACTGTCTGTAACGACCACCCTAGGCGGTGCGTCATTACTCGGAATCGGGTTATCATTCGGTGGAGGATTAACATTTTGTTCCCCATCATTATTGGTGGTCGTTTGATTGCTCGCAGGGCCTGGATTGGTCGTATTGTTAATACTGGCGGCGATGCGCGATACTATATCCGGTATCGCCGCCTCTAACTGCCGAGCAATCAGACGACTCACATCCAATTCTGACATTTGAGCTGACCGTTTTGGTGCCATTCTACACAACATTAAGAAAATACATATAATTAATACAATTTCCAATCTCAATACACAACACATATTCCATTCATTAATAAACATTAGTACATATTACATAAGCATCAGTACACATTTCATAAACATCAGCCCATAGATCAAGTTTTCATACATCGGTCCTACATCGGCATCATTTCGACATAACCCGCTATGGGTCAGTGCTTGAATGATACACCAAAAGTATCTACAATGATATTCCCAAAAAAAAGAGACCCCCTATGGGCTAGTGGCTGTACTATAACTACCCAAGATTCACTCTATGTTAGCATCGCCACTAACTGCTTACACAGAGTATCAAAAAGCGGACCACCACCCTACATGATCAAAACATGGTGGTATACCAACCACACCATCACTGCCACCATCACCACTAACACCGCCATCAAACCCCGGATCCGTGTCTCCATCCGGTCAATCATCCACTGGGAGTATGCACCCTCCCTCCTCAGCTGGCCAATCGCGTACTGGCTATCTAGTACGCAGTCCGCCAAGTGATTCCTCCTCTGAATACCCACCGTCAAGGCGATGGTGTGCTCAACCACCTGCTCGTGGAGCACTCGGAGCCATGCAGCCTCGGAGGAGGGACGCTCATCCCTCTCCAGCTTAGGGGTACCCCACACGGGTGGAAGCACATGCTCAGGCTGGAGGCGGGAGGACTCGCCCCTGTGGTAAGTGGGTTTGGGTGGGGTAGAGGTTGGTGGGACATAAGGGACACTGATCCGCGCCGTGAGGCGGGGACCGGGTCTGGGAGGGGTAGGGGTGACCTGTGGTGCGGGTGGGGTGGGGGATCTGGCAACCCTAGCAGGGGAGGACAAGCTAGCACTCCTATGGCTAGTCTCAGTAGGATCAGTGCTGGATGCTAAGCGTAAGCTCCTAGAGTTCCCGGAACTGGCCTCCTCCGGGTCCTCTTCCATGGACAAACTTCGAGACCTCGACATCCTTACCTGTACACAAGTTAGCAAACATATAGTTCCTTCCATGATGTAAATCACAATTAATATACACATACTTATACAACTTTGCCACATAAAAATATTATCATATACTTACACATATGTTGCCGGTTTTACCTATTAGTGTTCCCCGTGACTTCCCCTGAATTCCCTCGTGTGGACAAGTCTGTTATTATGTTCCGGACCATAATAACTCACTTGTCCATCCAAGTTCATCCAGATCTCGTCACTATAAATTATTAGTTGATATTCAGATCCTATAATACTTGAGCTACTGGTTATATTTTAGGTATCTTTTAAAGACATCCTAATTCTTTATAACCAATAGCTCTGATACCAAGTTCTGTAACACCCCGTAACCGCAGCGGAAACGTAAACGGAATGCAACAGACACATCTGATATCAACAGCATTTCTTATAAAGAAAACACCACTACATTAATTTACATCATATTACATTGTTCCAAGTTTAGTTCCCGTCTAGGCGATAGCACATAAGTTTCACCAACATTACATTAACATATTTAATACAAAAAGAAAAGATCATTAAGCTTCCACAAAAAGCACGCATCATCAAGCATGTAGCAATTATTCCAGTTTGGGAGTACCTAGAAAGCATGTAAAGAAAACGGGTCAACTACGAATAGTTGGTGAGTTTCACTAATTTAAACAACTGTGACAAATCATTATAATAATCATATATTAGCGATGTAATTATGCTGAGCCCACAAGTGAAACCTCTGTTAACCCAGTACTGTACCCGTTCCGGGGGCAATGTTAACCCAGAAACACTTCTAGGGACATCTGGGGACACTGTTAACCCAGTACTGTACCCATTCCGGGGGCAAAGTTAACCCAGAAACACTTCTAGGGACGTCTGGGGACACTGTTAACCCAGTACTGTACCCATTCCGTACGATTCCCATACAATCAAACATTTATAAATACACGCAAATCCATGCGTTCAGTATGTACTTAAACATTTCAATAGTAACATGCTTTCCTCCCCGGGAAAATATTTAAAAACAATTCAGAAAAAGGGGCTCGTGAAACTCACCTTATCGCAAGCAGTAACACAGTATGTGAGCTATTAATCCGGATCTGTAATACGATCCCTAAATTCGTTACTATTCAATCACTATTAACATAACTTAAACCGTGTTAACCGGTACATCTGGGGACACTGTTAACCCAGAACTGTACCCGTTCTGGGGGTAATGTTAACCCAGAAATACTTCTCCGGATTCAGATTGTGATATCGTTTAGAGTTCACTAGTCAACATTACTATTAGTCGTTTTTCCCGTTTTGCGTGCCTAGCACGATTATCCATTTTTACGTTTCAAAGATGAGTTTGGTCACACACGACTCAAAAATAGTTGTTAACTGATAATTTAATTAAAGTTGTGAATTTAGAGCTCGGTTTAGACGCCCCGATTGGCCGCGGGACCAGTTTCCGTCTTTGGCGTACCGGAAACTGTTAAATCGGTTAAAATTACTCAAATCATCTGAATTATTTTTGGATGATTTATTTTTACTTGTTTAACTCAATTATATGAAAATAGTTCATTTTTAGGGTTTTTATACACCAGTCAGCTCGCTTATGCGAACTTTACCGGTTTACGCGTTTTAAGATTTAAAAGTTTGTTTTTATCTTCTTTTTAGCACAAATAATTATCCGTTTAATCTCGGATCTTGAAATTTTGCACAAATCACTTTTTGACAGTGGGGAATTTTATAAAAATAATTCCAGAATTAATTTTATATTTAAAATTTATTTATCTATTTTTAAACACCATTTAAAAACTAAATATGTCGTAAATACCAAACGATCTTAGAAAAATCCCAAATTTTTCATGGATGACCCCTGCCATCCCCATAGTCCCCTGTAATTTTTTCCAGAACAAAAATCTCATTTTACATGCCATTTTCACTAAAACCGGGCTAGAAAACCCTAGAACTCGTTTAACCGAAAAGCCTACTTAGACTTCTCCAACAGATCTAAAATTTTGTGTGTGACTTTTACATGTTAAAAAAAGCTTATCTGGAATTTACCAGAATTTTTCATGATATTTAACTATTTTTCACCATTTTTGGCCAAAACCGAGCATTAAATTCACCAAATATTCATCCTTTGTCCAAATATTACCAAAAATTCACAGAACTCATATTTTCATGTATCTAACACCTCTGTAAAATTTCATGACCCAACTCTAAACACATCATAATCTGTCCAAATCACAACATCATACAAAAAACCGAACTAACTTGCGTTTCTAGCTTCAAATCGCAAGGATCTCGCTTTCTAGCCCTTGCTATCAACTAGATACAACACCTACAAGGACGATAACACCACACCAAGCAAGTTACACCCACAATCAAGCCATTTCTTTCATGGTTTCGGTTATGACTTAAAAACAAAGATTTAACCGTAAAAATTCGTTTTTGGTTCGTTTAACTCCTTTCTTGGACCAAGATCCCTTGTATAACCCGTATACATCACTTGATCATGCAAGAATCGGTTTCATCTCGGGTTTTCACCCTTTTTCACTTGAAACCTCATTTTCTTGTAATTAAACTCGAGAAAGGAAAATGAACACGAATATAACTCGATCTTTACCTCGTTGTTCTTGCTAGAATTGTCGGTTTTTGATCATGAAGTTGAGAGAATATGATGGATGTTGGATATTGTTTGCAAAAAAAATGATAAAGCAAACTGGGTTACACCCTTTTTGCGACCGGAAGTGAGAGGGAGGTGGGGTGGGACCCACCTCTCCATTTCTAGCCACACATTTGGATATCAGAGATCTGGATAATGTTTTGAATAATCTGGTTCAGTTTGTTTTTCGGTTAAATGTTTAATTCGGCTTAAAACAAGGCTAAAACGGTCGTTTTTCGGCTTAAAAATGAAATTTATATAAAACCAATTTTCAAAACGTTAAAAACTTAAATCATGACATTTATTATCTTAGAACATCATATTATTAATAATCGCGCATCTTTTTCGGCTTGATCGATCGTCTCTTGCTTGGTTTGGTATTAAAGGTTTCGTTTATCGTACCGACGTACCATTAATCGAAATTTCTTTTCCTGTGCTTTAATTCACTTATCCCGAAGCTTTAACACTTCGTAAACCTCACTAAATATTATGTATCTCGTCTATAATGTATCCCCGATTCGTTCGGGCTTCAATAACCGTTAATCGGTTAATCGTATTTCCAATACGATTAACTGTATAATCGAGTATAATCCGTAATGTGAATCATACATACTCGTATAAACGCATTATAATTCATATATTCATTATCAAGTAACACATAAATAGTATATACCGGCTAAGGTATACCTGAATTTGCCGGAATCGTTACAGAAAACTTTCTAATTTGTTATGCTTGTACATAGTAATTTGCTTAGTCAATTCGTTAGTTTGACTCATTCATTAACCATCAGATTCGTTGACTATCAGATTCGTTGCTTTTTTCATTAAGCTTTAATCCTAATTCGCTATCGAATTCACTACTGTTCACAGTTCGCTACAACTGTTCACAGTTCGTTACATTTATTGTTCACGGTTCGTTACACTATTTACAGTTCGTTAATTTTAACTCTTGACGTTTGAGAAAATTGATTATTTAGCAAACATGGCTGGTATGTATGCACTCGTTTCTCAAAACATGTTGATGCAACAAATGTTGCAACTTGATACTGAGATCGGTTCGCATTCGAAATGTCCCCGTTTAATGAAATTTAGCGATTATGCTAAATGGGAACCCCGTTTCCGAGCTCATCTTGGGTTAGTTCATCCTGAGTGTTCGTACTGTTTGGATGAGGTTTACACTGTTCCTATGATTGGAGATGAGACTATTGGTTTTACACCTAAAGCCATCTCACAATACTCGGTTGAAGAGAAGAAAGCATTGGAAACAGAGACAAAGGCTTATTCTACTCTTACTATGGCTTTACCAGAAAATATTTTTCACCAAGTAGGAAGTATAAAGATTTGTGCCTCGTTATTCCAACATATCCGAATGAGAAGTATGGGAAACACAGCTGAAAGCAAAAAGGTTATGCTTAAGTTTCAATTCAGAAACTTTAATCTGCTTAACCTTAAATGAAGAAGAAGAGACTGAACAAGAAGTTATTGAAAGTTTGATCAAGCTTAGGCAAGTGGAGGAGGTAGATAATACCTTAGCTCTTGTCATAAGTAATATAAAGAAGAATAAGGATGAGAAGACTATTCCATCCACTGCTGAAAATGTGGACGAATAAAATAAGCAGTTGGATCCTAAAGTTGTAGGTGTATCGATAGCTACAATCTTTGTAGATAAATGGGTGAAGGATGTTAAAAGGATCATTGAAGAAAATCTTGATGATGAGTGGAGCTATGATGAGGAGCCCAGAAGTAAGTTTGGAAAAATTTATAAAAGAAAGAGAAGTAAATTTGACAACAGGGATGATGATAAAGAGATATTAAAGAAAAGGAAAATTGATGAGGATGATATGCCAGAGTACATTGTAGAAAGTCCAAAGGACCATAAAAGTCCTTTACAAGCTATCCCACTTCAAAGTTTATTAGTGCACGGTTTTGCGTCTCGAGCCTTTGTATTTATCGTTAACGTATTGGTCGTTTTGTTTAATGTAATAAACAATTAATATATCTTTGTAATTCGTTAATGTAAGGTCTAGTTCGCTAAGGATGTTTAGCGAACTAAGAATTAAGATATTATCCCTCCTGATTCGTTGAGGATGTTTAACGAATCATAGGGTGATTCGTTAAGCTATTGTCTATTTAATGTATGTAACGAATTGGAGGTTAGTTCGTTAGGGGATGTTAACGAACTAACTCCATCGTCTATTTATAGTGAACACTTTTCACACATTAATGTAAGTTTTTGAGAGTTAAGTAACAAACCCTTGTCTGATCTCTCTCTCAATCTTCATACTTATATTATACAATCTATACATATAGATGTAGATAACGTATTAACTATAGATAAATGGCAATCATGAACTAGATCCGTATTGGAAGTTAATTATAAACAACTCGGATTTGAGATCTGTGTTAGTAAGGGTTAACTGAGATCAAACAAGTGGTATCAGAGCTTTCGGTGCTCTTTTGCTCTTGAATTTGATAGTTAATTCGTTATTATAGTCGTATAATTGTTATTGTGGTATAATTGTGTTTCCGGTTTTGATATAGATCAATTGAGTGTAAATTGGACTGGTTATGGATTGAATTGGATTAGTTTTGGGTTCAGTAAGTTTATTGTGAGCTGTGGTTGACTGGTATTGAGGTTTGGACTGTGTTTGGATTGTTTAGTTTGGATCTAAGTTTTGGCCGAGAAACAGAGGATTGTTTTTGGTAAAATTGGATATGTATTAAGTGTAATTGGTTTACAAGATTGATACGATGAAACTCGTGATCGATTGGCGAGTATTTTGGTAATTGATTTGTGCAATTTGGTTAAGTATTGATTGTGTATTACAAATTGGATTTCTGGGTTCGTGTTCTTCAGTTTCCAGATTTCTGGAAATTCTCGTTTGAAGATTTGAAGATACGAAGATTCAAGTCTGATTCGTTAAATTTCAGCATTAATTCGTTAACCCATTCAACTTGATTCGTTAACATATTTCACCAATTCGCTATGAGTTATAGTTGATTCGTTTAACCAGTTCGCTATTCTGTCTGATTCGTGTTCACTGATTGGTGTGACACGTGTTTACCTTGGAAACTGTGTTATAACTACCTTTGCCATGTGGCATTCGGTGTCAGAGTTTGTTGCAAACCGTTGTAACAACCTGATTCGCTATAAGTTGATTCGTTATCAACTGTGGCTTGTTCGTTGTCTAATTCGTTAAGTATCTCTTGGCCATTCGTTACAGAAAACTTTCTAATTTGCTACGCTTGTACTTAGTAATTTTCTTAGTCAATTCGTTAGTTTGACTCATTCATTGACCATCAGATTCGTTGACTGTCAGATTCGTTGCTTTATTCATTAAGCTTCAATCCTAATTCGCTATCTAATTCACTACTGTTCACAGTTCGCTACAACTGTTCACAGTTCGTTACATTTATTGTTCACGGTTCGTTACACTATTTACAGTTCGTTAAATTTAACTCTTGACGTTTGAGAAAATTGATTATTTAGCAAACATGGTGGTATGTATGCACTCGCTTCTCAAAACATGTTGATGCAACAAATGTTGCAACTTGATACTGAGATCGGTTCCCATTCGAAATGTCCCCGTTTAATGAAATTTAGCGATTTTGCTAAATGGGAACCCCATTTCCGAGCTCATCTTGGGTCAGTTCATCCTGAGTGTTCGTACTGTTTGGATGAGGTTTACACTGTTCCTATGATTGGAGATGAGACTATTGGTTTTACACCTAAAGCCATCTCACAATACTCGGTTGAAGAGAAGAAAGCATTGGAAACAGAGACAAAGGCTTATTCTACTCTTACTATGGCTTTACCAGAAAATATTTTTCACCAAGTAGGAAGTATAAAGATTTGTGCCTCGTTATTCCAACATATCCGAATGAGAAGTATGGGAAACACAGCTGAAAGCAAAAAGGTTATGCTTAAGTTTCAATTCAGAAACTTTAATCTGCTTAACCTTAAATGAAGAAGAAGAGACTGAACAAGAAGTTATTGAAAGTTTGATCAAGCTTAGGCAAGTGGAGGAGGTAGATAATACCTTAGCTCTTGTCATAAGTAATATAAAGAAGAATAAGGATGAGAAGACTATTCCATCCACTGCTGAAAATGTGGACGAATAAAATAAGCAGTTGGATCCTAAAGTTGTAGGTGTATCGATAGCTACAATCTTTGTAGATAAATGGGTGAAGGATGTTAAAAGGATCATTGAAGAAAATCTTGATGATGAGTGGAGCTATGATGAGGAGCCCAGAAGTAAGTTTGGAAAAATTTATAAAAGAAAGAGAAGTAAATTTGACAACAGGGATGATGATAAAGAGATATTAAAGAAAAGGAAAATTGATGAGGATGATATGCCAGAGTACATTGTAGAAAGTCCAAAGGACCATAAAAGTCCTTTACAAGCTATCCCACTTCAAAGTTTATTAGTGCACGGTTTTGCGTCTCGAGCCTTTGTATTTATCGTTAACGTATTGGTCGTTTTGTTTAATGTAATAAACAATTAATATATCTTTGTAATTCGTTAATGTAAGGTCTAGTTCGCTAAGGATGTTTAGCGAACTAAGAATTAAGATATTATCCCTCCTGATTCGTTGAGGATGTTTAACGAATCATAGGGTGATTCGTTAAGCTATTGTCTATTTAATGTATGTAACGAATTGGAGGTTAGTTCGTTAGGGGATGTTAACGAACTAACTCCATCGTCTATTTATAGTGAACACTTTTCACACATTAATGTAAGTTTTTGAGAGTTAAGTAACAAACCCTTGTCTGATCTCTCTCTCAATCTTCATACTTATATTATACAATCTATACATATAGATGTAGATAACGTATTAACTATAGATAAATGGCAATCATGAACTAGATCCGTATTGGAAGTTAATTATAAACAACTCGGATTTGAGATCTGTGTTAGTAAGGGTTAACTGAGATCAAACAAGTGGTATCAGAGCTTTCGGTGCTCTTTTGCTCTTGAATTTGATAGTTAATTCGTTATTATAGTCGTATAATTGTTATTGTGGTATAATTGTGTTTCCGGTTTTGATATAGATCAATTGAGTGTAAATTGGACTGGTTATGGATTGAATTGGATTAGTTTTGGGTTCAGTAAGTTTATTGTGAGCTGTGGTTGACTGGTATTGAGGTTTGGACTGTGTTTGGATTGTTTAGTTTGGATCTAAGTTTTGGCCGAGAAACAGAGGATTGTTTTTGGTAAAATTGGATATGTATTAAGTGTAATTGGTTTACAAGATTGATACGATGAAACTCGTGATCGATTGGCGAGTATTTTGGTAATTGATTTGTGCAATTTGGTTAAGTATTGATTGTGTATTACAAATTGGATTTCTGGGTTCGTGTTCTTCAGTTTCCAGATTTCTGGAAATTCTCGTTTGAAGATTTGAAGATACGAAGATTCAAGTCTGATTCGTTAAATTTCAGCATTAATTCGTTAACCCATTCAACTTGATTCGTTAACATATTTCACCAATTCGCTATGAGTTATAGTTGATTCGTTTAACCAGTTCGCTATTCTGTCTGATTCGTGTTCACTGATTGGTGTGACACGAGTTTACCTTGGAAACTGTGTTATAACAACCTTTGCCATGTGGCATTCGGTGTCAGAGTTTGTTGCAAACCGTTGTAACAACCTGATTCGCTATAAGTTGATTCGTTATCAACTGTGGCTTGTTCGTTGTCTAATTCGTTAAGTATCTCTTGGCCATTCGTTACAGAAAACTTTCTAATTTGCTACGCTTGTACTTAGTAATTTTCTTAGTCAATTCGTTAGTTTGACTCATTCATTGACCATCAGATTCGTTGACTATCAGATTCGTTGCTTTATTCATTAAGCTTCAATCCTAATTCGCTATCTAATTCACTATTGTTCACAGTTCGCTACAACTGTTCACAGTTCGTTACATTTATTGTTCACGGTTCGTTACACTATTTACAGTTCGTTAAATTTAACTCTTGACGTTTGAGAAAATTGATTATTTAGCAAACATGGTGGTATGTATGCACTCGCTTCTCAAAACATGTTGATGCAACAAATGTTGCAACTTGATACTGAGATCGGTTCCCATTCGAAATGTCCCCGTTTAATGAAATTTAGCGATTTTGCTAAATGGGAACCCCATTTCCGAGCTCATCTTGGGTCAGTTCATCCTGAGTGTTCGTACTGTTTGGATGAGGTTTACACTGTTCCTATGATTGGAGATGAGACTATTGGTTTTACACCTAAAGCCATCTCACAATACTCGGTTGAATAGAAGAAAGCATTGGAAACAGAGACAAAGGCTTATTCTACTCTTACTATGGCTTTATCAGAAAATATTTTTCACCAAGTAGGAAGTATAAAGATTTGTGCCTCGTTATTCCAACATATCCGAATGAGAAGTATGGGAAAACACAGCTGAAAGCAAAAAGGTTATGCTTAAGTTTCAATTCAGAAACTTTAATCTGCTTAACCTTAAATGAAGAAGAAGAGACTGAACAAGAAGTTATTGAAAGTTTGATCAAGCTTAGGCAAGTGGAGGAGGTAGATAATACCTTAGCTCTTGTCATAAGTAATATAAAGAAGAATAAGGATGAGAAGACTATTCCATCCACTGCTGAAAATGTGGACGAATAAAATAAGCAGTTGGATCCTAAAGTTGTAGGTCTATCGATAGCTACAATCTTTGTAGATAAATGGGTGAAGGATGTTAAAAGGATCATTGAAGAAAATCTTGATGATGAGTGGAGCTATGATGAGGAGCCCAAAAGTAAGTTTGGAAAAATTTATAAAAGAAAGAGAAGTAAATTTGACAACAGGGATGATGATAAAGAGATATTAAAGAAAAGGAAAATTGATGAGGATGATATGCCAGAGTACATTGTAGAAAGTCCAAAGGACCATAAAAGTCCTTTACAAGCTATCCCACTTCAAAGTTTATTAGTGCACGGTTTTGCGTCTCGAGCCTTTGTATTTATCGTTAACGTATTGGTCGTTTTGTTTAATGTAATAAACAATTAATATATCTTTGTAATTCGTTAATGTAAGGTCTAGTTCGCTAAGGATGTTTAGCGAACTAAGAATTAAGATATTATCCCTCCTGATTCGTTGAGGATGTTTAACGAATCATAGGGTGATTCGTTAAGCTATTGTCTATTTAATGTATGTAACGAATTGGAGGTTAGTTTGTTAGGGGATGTTAACGAACTAACTCCATCGTCTATTTATAGTGAACACTTTTCACACATTAATGTAAGTTTTTGAGAGTTAATTAACAAACCCTTGTCTGATCTCTCTCTCAATCTTCATACTTATATTATACAATCTATACATATAGATGTAGATAACGTATTAACTATAGATAAATGGCAATCATGAACTAGATCCGTATTGGAAGTTAATTATAAACAACTCGGATTTGAGACCTGTGTTAGTAAGGGTTAACTGAGATCAAACAAGTGGTATCAGAGCTTTCGGTGCTCTTTTGCTCTTGAATTTGATAGTTAATTCGTTATTATAGTCGTATAATTGTTATTGTGGTATAATTGTGTTTCCGGTTTTGATATAGATCAATTGAGTGTAAATTGGACGGGTTATGGATTGAATTGGATTAGTTTTGGGTTCAGTAAGGTTATTGTGAGCTGTGGTTGACTTGTATTGAGGTTTGGACTGTGTTTGGATTGTTTAGTTTGGATCTAAGTTTTGGCCGAGAAACAGAGGATTGTTTTTGGTAAAATTGGATATGTATTAAGTGTAATTGGTTTACAAGATTGATACGATGAAACTCGTGATCGATTGGCGAGTATTTTGGTAATTGATTTGTGCAATTTGGTTAAGTATTGATTGTGTATTACAAATTGAATTTCTGGGTTCGTGTTCTTCAGTTTCCAGATTTCTGGAAATTCTCGTTTGAAGATTTGAAGATACGAAGATTCAAGTCTGATTCGTTAAATTTCAGCATTAATTCGTTAACCCATTCAACTTGATTCGTTAACATATTTCACCAATTCGCTATGAGTTATAGTTGATTCGTTTAACCAGTTCGCTATTCTATCTGATTCGTGTTCACTGATTGGTGTGACACGTGTTTACCTTGGAAACTGTGTTATAACAACCTTTCCCATGTGGCATTCGGTGTCAGAGTTTGTTACAAACCGTTGTAACAACCTGATTCGTTATAAGTTGATTCGTTATCAACTGTGGCTTGTTTGTTGTCTAATTCGTTAAGTATCTCTTGGCCATTCGTTACAGAAAACTTTCTAATTTGCTACGCTTGTACTTAGTAATTTGCTTAGTTAATTCGTTTGTTTGACTCATTCATTGACCATCAGATTCGTTGACTATCAGATTCTTTGCTTTATTCATTAAGCTTCAATCCTAATTCGCTATCTAATTTCCTACTGTTCACAGTTCGCTACAACTGTTCACAGTTCGTTACATTTATTGTTCACGGTTCGTTACACTATTTACAGTTCGTTAATTTTAACTCTTGACGTTTGAGAAAATTGATTATTTAGCAAACATGGCTGGTATGTACGCACTCGTTTCTCAAAACATGTTGATGCAACAAATGTTGCAACTTGATACTGAGATTGGTTCGCATTCGAAATGTCCCCGTTTAATGAAATTTAGCGATTATGCTAAATGGGAACCCCGTTTCCGAGCTCATCTTGGGTCAGTTCATCCTGAGTGTTCGTACTGTTTGGATGAGGTTTACACTGTTCCTATGATTGGAGATGAGACTATTGGTTTTACACCTAAAGCCATCTCACAATACTCGGTTGAAGAGAAGAAAGCATTGGAAACAGAGACAAAGGCTTATTCTACTCTTACTATGGCTTTACCAGAAAATATTTTTCACCAAGTAGGAAGTATAAAGATTTGTGCCTCGTTATTCCAACATATCCGAATGAGAAGTATGGGAAACACAGTTGAAAGCAAAAAGGTTATGCTTAAGTTTCAATTCAGAAACTTTAATCTGCTTAACCTTAAATGAAGAAGAAGAGACTGAACAAGAAGTTATTGAAAGTTTGATCAAGCTTAGGCAAGTGGAGGAGGTAGATAATACCTTAGCTCTTGTCATAAGTAATATAAAGAAGAATAAGGATGAGAAGACTATTCCATCCACTGCTGAAAATGTGGACGAATAAAATAAGCAGTTGGATCCTAAAGTTGTAGGTGTATCGATAGCTACTATTTTTGTAGATAAATGGGTGAAGGATGTTAAAAGGATCATTGAAGAAAATCTTGATGATGAGTGGAGCTATGATGAGGAGCCCAGAAGTAAGTTTGGAAAAATTTATAAAAGAAAGAGAAGTAAATTTGACAACAGGGATGATGATAAAGAGATATTAAAGAAAAGGAAAATTGATGAGGATGATATGCCAGAGTACATTGTAGAAAGTCCAAAGAACCATAAAAGTCCTTTACAAGCTATCCCACTTCAAAGTTTATTAGTGCACGGTTTTGCGTCTCGAGCCTTTGTATTTATCGTTAACGTATTGGTCATTTTGTTTAATGTAATAAACAATTAATATATCTTTGTAATTCGTTAATGTAAGGTCTAGTTCGCTAAGGATGTTTAGCGAACTAAGAATTAAGATATTATCCCTCCTGATTCGTTGAGGATGTTTAACGAATCATAGGGTGATTCGTTAAGCTATTGTCTATTTAATGTATGTAACGAATTGGAAGTTAGTTCGTTAGGGGATGTTAACGAACTAACTCCATCGTCTATTTATAGTGAACACTTTTCACACATTAATGTAAGTTTTTGAGAGTTAATTAACAAACCCTTGTCTGATCTCTCTCTCAATCTTCATACTTATATTATACAATCTATACATATAGATATAGATAACGTATTAACTATAGATAAATGGCAATCATGAACTAGATCCGTATTGGAAGTTAATTATAAACAACTCGGATTTGAGATCTGTGTTAGTAAGGGTTAACTGAGATCAAACAAGTGGTATCAGAGCTTTCGGTGCTCTTTGCTCTTGAATTTGATAGTTAATTCGTTATTATAGTCGTATAATTGTTATTGTGGTATAATGTGTTTCCGGTTTTGATATAGATCAGTTGAGTGTAAATTGGACTGGTTATGGATTGAATTGGATTAGTTTTGGGTTCAGTAAGGTTATTGTGAGCTGTGGTTGACTGGTATTGAGGTTTGAACTGTGTTTGGATTGTTTAGTTTGGATCTAAGTTTTGGCCGAGAAACAGAGGACTGTTTTTGGTAAAATTGGATATGTATTAAGTGTAATTGGTTTACAAGATTGATACGATGAAACTCGTGATCGATTGGCGAGTATTTTGGTAATTGATTTGTGCAATTTGGTTAAGTATTGATTGTGTATTACAAATTGGATTTCTGGGTTCGTGTTCTTCAGTTTCCAGATTTCTGGAAATTCTCGTTTGAATATTTGAAGATACGAAGATTCAAGTCTGATTCGTTAAATTTCAGCATTAATTCGTTAACCCATTCAACTTGATTCGTTAACATATTTCACCAATTCGCTATGAGTTATAGTTGATTCGTTTAACCAGTTCGCTATTCTATCTGATTCGTGTTCACTGATTGGTGTGACACGTGTTTACCTTGGAAACTGTGTTATAACAACCTTTCCCATGTGGCATTCGGTGTCAGAGTTTGTTACAAACCGTTGTAACAACCTGATTCGTTATAAGTTGATTCGTTATCAACTGTGGCTTGTTTGTTGTCTAATTCGTTAAGTATCTCTTGGCCATTCGTTACAGAAAACTTTCTAATTTGCTACGCTTGTACTTAGTAATTTGCTTAGTCAATTCGTTTGTTTGACTCATTCATTGACCATCAGATTCGTTGACTATCAGATTCTTTGCTTTATTCATTAAGCTTCAATCCTAATTCGCTATCTAATTTCCTACTGTTCACAGTTCGCTACAACTGTTCACAGTTCGTTACATTTATTGTTCACGGTTCGTTACACTATTTACAGTTCGTTAATTTTAACTCTTGACGTTTGAGAAAATTGATTATTTAGCGAACATGGCTGGTATGTATGCACTCGTTTCTCAAAACATGTTGATGCAACAAATGTTGCAACTTGATACTGAGATTGGTTCGCATTCGAAATGTCCCCGTTTAATGAAATTTAGCGATTATGCTAAATGGGAACCCCGTTTCCGAGCTCATCTTGGGTCAGTTCATCCTGAGTGTTCGTACTGTTTGGATGAGGTTTACACTGTTCCTATGATTGGAGATGAGACTATTGGTTTTACACCTAAAGCCATCTCACAATACTCGGTTGAAGAGAAGAAAGCATTGGAAACAGAGACAAAGGCTTATTCTACTCTTACTATGGCTTTACCAGAAAATATTTTTCACCAAGTAGGAAGTATAAAGATTTGTGCCTCGTTATTCCAACATATCCGAATGAGAAGTATGGGAAACATAGCTGAAAGCAAAAAGGTTATGCTTAAGTTTCAATTCAGAAACTTTAATTTGCTTAAGGGTGAAACGGTTGAAGAAATGACTACAAGGTTTAATCATCTGATAGCCGAGATGGATAAAATGAAATTGGAAATATCAGAAGCAGATAAGATTGATACTATTAAGAGTGTTTTGCCAAGTTCTTATTCAACATTCTTGATGGTTTTGAAGGAGAATAATTATTTTAGCAATGAGGATTTGACTGCATCAGAGAACTTGCAAAAGATCGAGGATAGAGAATATGATCTTAAATGTCAGAAGTCTTTGAAAGATAATCAAGATCCTGCATTTTATGGTGGAAGCATGCCATTAAGTTCGACCATTTCACCTATCACTCTGCTTTTCTCACACAAACTGCATGTGAAAATGCAACAACTATATATAGCGATCCACGTGCTTGTTTTTATACAGCTGGAAATACTGTCATCCGGAGGATCTGGAACTTCATCATCCACAAATCAATTCTCATCTCAAACAAATGTAAACATGAGAGAGCTGAACAAAACTTTGCATTTTTTTTCTGCTTTCATGACTTCATATGAGAATTTGGTTAGTAGTAAGATTGCTACAAGTGATTTGACTGATGAAGATTACGATCAGATTGATCCTGATGATTTATAACTGATGGACTTAAAGTGGAATATGGCTATGATAGTTAGAAAAGTTAAGAAGTACATGCAGAGAATGGTAAAGATCTTCCTTCGTTGAACAAGAAGTTGGGATTTGATAAGTTAAAGGTCAAGTGTTACAATTGTCAAGATTTGGTCACTTTGCCAAAGAATGTGATAAGCCTAAAAAGGAGTATACCGGTCCCAGAAAACAAGATCAAAACTCATCGGGAAAGAGTGGTAATGATGCTGGAAAGTCTTCTGGAGGTAAACCTTCGTCTTCTGGATCTCAAGCAATGTTATCCAACGTAGATGGAGATGACTGGTCACAAAGGTTATTATGTGGTAAAAATTAAGCAAATCTTTCAATGTTTGGATTTCCTGAGTACTTTCAAGATGCGAGTGGAAGTGAAATTTCTTCTGATGCTGATACTGAATCTGAGTCTGATGATTCAAGTGAAAGCTTTCAACTACTTTCGCTTGTATGGCAAAGATCAGTGATTCAACCACATCTGCTTTCATGGCTAAACAAAATGAGGTTAGTAATTCTTCTTCTAATGTAGGTATTAAACGTTCATGTGTTGATTATGAAACCATTAAAACCTAAGTTTAGATGCATTGAAAACCCATAATGATAGTTTAGTTAAGAGATTGCTTCGTTGAAAGATACTTATAGGCAATCTTTAACCTCTCAAATGAAGTCAAGAGAGAAGATTGAAGCATTAACTATAAGTAATCATGATCTTAAGGCTGAGTTATCGGTTAAAATGACTATCAATGATCAAAAATTTCAAGAAATCTTGAAACATTGATCAAAGATAACCGATCTTGAGAATGAGGTTCTTGAGTTAAAGAACAAATTGGGAAAATTTAGAAACTCTTCCTTTTTGCTAAATGAAATAATTGAAGTATCTGGTAAGCAAAAAGATTCAAAGAAAGGAATAGGTTTTGTTG